>NW_028145775.1:150000-252500 GCF_977016875.1 Pavona decussata | reverse complement strand
TAGACCAGCCCATCAGAATTTTCTTGCCATTCAAAGATCAGACATCGGCCTACGCTGTACGAAAAGATCTCAGCGAACTTAGAAAGAAAATTGGAAGTGATTTGTGCCCAGTGTTTACTAGCAGAACAATTTTTGCTGACATCAAAGTGGGGGAAGCCAAGCCTCCCCTGATTAACCAACATTCCGTTGTTTATAAATTTTTCTTGTGATCTGTTTGATACGGATTATGTCGGATATAACATTCTGCTATTGGTAAAAACCTGAAAGAAGAACACAATCTGCAAGCAACTAACCTACAAGACCAGTTTACCGTTCTAAAGAAATGCCGCACAAAGTTTGACTGCTTGATCTACGAGATGCTGTTTATCAGGAACATGAAACCAAAACTTAACACGTAGTCGGATTTAGTTCACGCCAAACCTTTTACGTAACAATTGAATATTTTTAATCCTTTGTTTATTCCCTAAATATTTTCACTTCTTTGTTACCATATATATAACTAATTTTACCTTGTATTTCGAACTTGATAATGACGACATGGAGTCATCGAAACGTCGTTCACTCTTTATATCGCTCATTTTTATTCCAAGATATAGTTTTCTTCTATTTAACAATTAGACGGCGAGCTGGAGGTTTCTATCGGCTGATAGTTGGCGAGGGGCGAAGCCCCGAGCCAACTATCAAAGGCGATAGAAACCGAGAGCGAGCCGTCTAATTGTTTTAGCATACCTCTGTGATCGATCTATGTGGCAAAAAAATCTTTTTATTTCATAAATTTTGATATATTTGTGCAATGATGCATGCTAAATCGCGCGCGCTCTGACAAACTGCCGTTTATCGATCGATAGACGGCACCTGTGTAGCCAATCAGATTGCACGTTACGCGATAGTCGGTCGCTGAGGTATGCTGAAAATGAATAGTTTTATTATAAAAGAACGTGTTTTTGACAGCCTATTTTGGGTTCATGCTTTTGATTCTTCTGTTTGACCTAAAAAAATTGAAACACAATTTGGCACAGTAATTGTGCTACTGACACTCAAATAATGGGCTATACAGAAAATGAATGTTTTCTACCTTTTGCCCACATATCTCCTGGGCAAAGCTTGAAATACATATATGTTATTTACCGGGCGGGAGGTCCGTATGGGAAAAAACTGTGCCCGAGGTCTTGAGTACGGCCCGAGGCCGAAGGCCGAGGGCCGTACTCAAGACCAAGGGCACAGTTTTTTCTCATACGGACCGACCTAGACCGGTAAATAACTTATTTATTTTTTTCTGTTTGTTTGCTTCTTTTTCGCTGGGACGTTTGTAAGAGTGTAAGTTTAAGGCTGGAGGAGGAAAGTGGTAACAAAATCCTATGAAACAAATGTAAATAGGGCATCAATTTAAGTGGCATGTTTATAGGAAGTTTAATTTTATTTTCACTCGCGAGTCATCATTTTAAAAAAAAGAAAAAACCATTTAAGAGTCATTGAAATGACAATCATCTGTCAAACGTCAAAAGTGGATGAATGTTGACACGCTGCAAATGATGACACGCATGTCCAAAAGGTCTAAAAATATCGATCGAGTGATAAAAATTATGAATGAAGACTCAAACACGGCGAAGTTTACTTTTCTTAACGGCTCGATACATGTTTAAAACGTCCCTGGATTTGTGAAAACTAACTTTCCAAAAGCAAGTTCAAGTTAATCTGAGTCTGAGTCATCTGAGATGATAATGTGGCGTTTTCGCGGCTTTGACCGAGCCGAGCTTTCACCACTGCTGCAAGGCGCTGTATTGAAAGAGAAATTGAACGTGCAGTCTTCAATTTTACTGATGTTCGAACCAGCAAAAGAAAACCAGTGAAGAGATCCTCGCCTGAAGAAGCTTGCTTGCCTTCTCTCGGCTTGAATGGGTGCTGCAAGGCTTTGACTGTTTGATTAAGCGGTGCATCGTTTGAAGAGATGGGAGATTTCGTTTCGCTGCTCAGTAGCAAGGACATCTTGCGCTGGTGGTCGTCGGAAGTAATTTTGTAGGAATCTAAGCTTTTTGAATTCTTACGTCCACTCCGCTGAGCTACATAATAAACAGGAATTTCTGCATCCATCAGCGTTGAAATGCCGGTTTTTCGCACAGAGTGGTTGGTTACATTTTCAGGCAGTCCTGCATTCTTCGCAGCCTTTGTCAAAAATTCTCCGATCTTGTTTTTTCCGAGAGGAGCTCGACTGTACCACACCGGATCTGCAGCCTTTCTTTTGCGGTTTATTGTCAGGAAGACAGGAAGAAAGGCGCCTCGGGTCTCTTCATTTCTTCAGGACGATGGCTGGCGAACTTTAGATACAAATGAACTAGCGCTGAATACTTCTCTGGAGCGATGCAAGTGTACCTGGCTCGTACACTCCGCCATCTTTTTAACGGACGTCCATGAAAAATCTGCACAGCAGAATGTTGAGCTCGTTAGGAGGAATGTTTTCCAAGGTTCTTGTCTCTCCAACTGAGGAGCAGTATCTTCGCCAAATGTTCAGATCGTAAGTTTTCTTTTTTTTAGTGTTATCAGGGCGAAGTGAGTGAATAAAATCTTGAATTTTGCTTAATTGCCTGTCTTGTTCAACTTCTTCATATTTTAATGCCGTCGTTTCGTTGGGGGTTTCTTCTTCTGGGTAGTAAAATTCACTTTCGCTGTGTACACTCTCGTCTGAATCCATTTTCTTCAGAATTTATATTTTCCTTACATATTTCCACGGGAAGTTGTTTACGTGTAACTATGGCCTTTGTTTGTAAACTTTCGCAACTATTTCAATTTGCCGCGAATAGCGCGGATAAAAATCCGGACCGTGGTCCGTATTGTAAAAAGCTGGACCGGTTACGAGCACGCGATTAGCCAATCAGATTCGAGGATTTGAGATTCCGGCCCGCGGAGATGCTTCAGAAAAAAATAAAGTCACATATCTTCCTCATTCGTGGTGTCATTTTAACATAACTTTTTCTTTGGACTGAGAAGACAACCAAGTGATAAAGCTTCTACCCTATTTGTTTGGCTTCACATATTAGCCTCGCTGAACACATTTTTTACGCTATGAAATAATTTCTGCACAGCAGTTTTTAAACTTTAAACATAGTCGCTAGAAAGAGTAACAGGACACCAAAGCCTCTGCTCAAACTGAAACTTTTGGACATTGACTGGTTAATAGCTGATAGCAAAGAAGCATGACAGTACAACACGAGTTGAAGGAGGTCCAGTCCACAATTAATGACATCATTATGACGACATTTAAACAGAGTAGAATCTACAATTACACATCGAAGTACTTCACTCTCATATCTAATTTAAAAATCTCCCGATATCCTTCGCCGTGTTCGCAGGATCATTGTTATCGGATGCCGCAGCTCATCACTGTCGCCATCTTGTAGATTGTTTCTCGCATTAGCTTCAGCAGATCCACAACTAGAGTCCACTTCAATTTGCAAGTTCGAAGTTCTCTAGTTATCCCGTTTTCTTTACAGCAAGCTACTGATCGCGCACCATCATCATTATTATCATTACATATCCATCCATACATCAATCCCCTTGTAACTTTTGTCGGCATCGTAGTCTTTGTCAATTCAATCTGAAATATGTTTAAGTCCCAAAATTGGGGCCCGATTCGGCAAGTAAAAATATAGTACCTTCCCGGCACATAATATTATATACTTAGATGGAGTGGTAGTAAAGTGATCTTTTAAATTATTAGGGCTTGCAAGTCCCGAAAACCGTTATCACCCATCTTAAGGTCTGAAATGCAGCCCGCTCAGTGAACTCCAAGACTCATTTTTGCGTTCATTTTTGATAGCACCATTTTGTCCCAAATTATGACCAAAAAAATATCCTTTAAAGGAGCTGGATCAACCCCTTAATGTTCTTTTGTCTCCCTTCTTAGCTGTTGGTGGGCATGGCCACAGCATTTACCGCATCCAATCAGAATGGAGCAGTCAGCGTGACAGGTCTTGACTTGCACACAAAATTTGTAACGGTGAATTTGAACTTCGAATGCCGATATTTTGATTTTCTTCGCCGGCTGGCGCTTCTCGTTTTGGACGGATTTTCAATCGAATGGTACGAGAGGAAAGCTTAACATCTCGACTTTACTGATGCTGGACTTGGAAGCGGGGCGATTCGAATTTCCGGGTGAAAATCGCCTCGGCCCTGGAGCATTTCTGACAGAGCTTTCCTTCCTTGTCTCTCTATATAACGCTCAGGTAAACGACGAAAGCAAAACCTTCAAAAATCGCCTAAATTCACCGTTTTCAGGCAAAAGAACGACAAAGCACAACGATTGAGGTAAGTTTACATTTATTGTGACTTTTCAGATCAACATTTTCCCTAACATTTGGCTCTAATACGAACCTTACAATATTTCCATACAAATCCTTTAAATTTTGTAAACAGTCACAAGTCACACCGTTTATGTGGGCTCCGTGTGGTGGAACCAGTGCCGCTAAATCATTGAAGATCCATCCCTGGCCCTACCACTAGTGCTTCTTATTTTGGTTCTATTGAAGTCTACCCTTGACTCTTCAGGGTCGTCAGCTTGCGCGAAATGATATAGGGGTCATAGTCCTGTTCTCCGAAAAATGGCAAACGACCTGTGATTGGATCCCCTCCGTGAACGGAAGTGAGTTCTCGTTGAAGCAGACGTTCGTGGAGGAGGAATGCGTGAACGCGTGACGAGCCCAAAGAGCTGCTGCGTAGGAGGTTAGGTCATTGTTTACTCGACTAAGAAATGAAGCTTAAGTGGAATTTGAGTTCCTATGAAAGTAGCCAAACGTGCCAGTATTTGCCCATATCTTATGCAGGGCTGATACATCCTAACGTTAACAAAGTAGTGGAAACTGTTCAATATAATGTCCGAACGCCTAATAGGTAGTGGTTGATTCTTATGATATCTGCATCCAATTCTGGAACATAAAGTACTCTAGGAATTTTTTTGTAGCCAGTGTTCACCAGAAGGCTAACTGAGGTCAAACACAACTCAGCACTTCAAAAGACTGTCAGTTTGGATATGCAAATGAAGGTCGGATAAAGTATGGACACGAAAGTTTACGCCAGCGTGACTTCACTTGAAGGTCGAACTTCCGTTTCATAAAGTCACGTGCCATTAGAGTTCGAAAGTAATAAGACGCGTAATAAGATCACATGACGCTTTGTTAGATCACGTTCCTATATTTAAATCACCAAAACTGGTTTGCGCCGGAGAATTTAGCCGTTCGCTTACAATAAATTTGACTCATCTGCGCCCTGTTCGCCGACAATATTGACTCCTTCTTAATTTCGGTACATCTATCGTGGTGGCATTCATTCAGGAAGACCTAACGGTGCTCTCGGCCTACAACTGCGATAAGATGCATTTTGGAAAGCAACTTGGAGGAGTCGCTTCAGTCTGCGGTTTCATGACTGCAATTTTGCTATTTGAAGTATTTCTACAGGCAGGTATGTTTTGTTAATTTATAGTCGATTTGGCAACAGAGGATTTGATGAGTGGACTTGTAACATGCAAGTTGCATTTAACCGGCTTGAACGTCGATGAACAGTACATGTTCTTTGCTGCCGCTTACTATGCCGCGTAAACCCAGCAATGATCCTAGTAATTGACGCTGAACTTTGGGTAAACCTAAAGCCAATGTCTTTCAAGTTAGGAATTAATTTCATCAATTCAAGTTGTACTGGGTCTTGGAAAGATAATGCTTAAAGTTTGCGTCTGGATGTAAAAGTGTGTTTGATCAGAAAGACACGACACAGTTGATAATCTGTGATGGTGATCACTTTTTTTAATCCTAGTCCCAACCAAGGCTAAATATATCCCCAGTAAAAATTTAGGCGTGATCACGTCGTGGTCACGGAAAAAACAAGAATCACTCCTGAGTGTCTGATGACCGTGTTCACTCCCTAAATCACGGTGGCGTGCTCCCGCACTGAATTTCGAATTGAAACGCTTCGATAATAAGCAAATGATCTATTATAGTTGAAAAGCGTAACAATTTACAGTGTAGTAGTACAGTGTGCGCGTCTACGTTATAAACACAGTAGTCTGCAGTTAAAGTTGTTTTGCAGTATATGCAAGTTTATTTATTTTTGTGTACAGAATAAAATTGAACACCACACGGCGCAGTCTGTTACACAGCGGAATAAGCTAAAATAGTATACATTTTGACAAGTTGAGAACTACAAAGATTTATTAAATGCGACCTGAATTTTTTATGGTTCAGAGGGATGTTAACCGGGAATCACTTTCGTCGTTGTTATATTATGTGATCCTGTTGCTTACCTCAATAATTGGAACGTTCTTCGATATTCCTTCCCGTGTGGAAACGTGGACTAAAATTGACAACTTGCAAGAGTCCTTTCGTGTTTTTAGAGTTCTCGATCAGAGTACATTTATCGCGGCGAACTTCAAACATACAAGCGACCACACAGTCGGAGACAATTCGAGGGAACAGTCTGTTGTCTACAAAACGGCCGGGTGCAGATCTCCGCTTCAGCAAAAGCAAAACATTAAACTGTTTCCCAAACTGATAAGAGAAGTTACTTCGCATTGAAAACGCTCCCGCTCTTTTAAGTCAAACAACCAACGGTCGAGTTTATTTTCAGGAAAATTTTTGTAACGCGATCAGGTACTGAGGTAATTTGAAACAGGTTCATATCATTTGACCAATACGATTAAACCCTCACCTGTCTCAAGAGACTTTTAGATAAAATTCCGACACGCACGCGTCAGGGAATTTGGAGAAAAGGCGCTATATTTCTCGAAACTGAAGTTAGAATCGTGCCTTGCAAATATTTTTCATTGCTTTGTCGCGAACATGCATAAAAACAGGCTTGATTTTTTTGCCTTTGATCGAGTGAGTGAAATATAATGAATTGAGCATTAAGATTAGGCAACATAATTTAATGCTACAACATATCAGGATTGAAATTGATCGCCCAAATATTAGTTTTTTAGTCGTTTAAAGGGGTACTGTGACGGCGATTTTGTTGCATTTTGGTCGAAACTGCTCAAATATTTGGCAAAGAAGCTTCACAGCGCAGGTGAATAATTAATTGATGCCTAACATTTGGTTTTATCGTTGTTAGTTTGCTGCTAAATTAAACTTGTATTTTCTCTTAATTACATTTGTATAATGGATTATATTGGGAACTGTCCTCGTCGGTTTTGTTTGTTTTGAACGCTACGAAAAAAATAAATAATTTGTTGGTTTGCTTGCGCCTTCGGTGAGTATTTTACTGATTGTTTTACGCAGCTCCTTGATAGTTTTAGGAACATTTTGCCCTCTGCGTTATAACAGCGGAATTTAAATGGACTCCAATTGATATTTTCAGTTTTTATTAGTCTTTTTAGTTTTCAAGATGATCGAGATGAACCGGTTTGTGAACAGTCAACGCGCGCTACGTAGCACTGTCACTGTTTAGTAAAGTTTGTTTATCAAGAAGGCCGTACGTTATAAACCTCAGAAAAAAAAGAATACACTGACCAAAAAACAGACTTCAAATATATCTTTGAGTAATAAATAAAAAAGGGGGTAACTCATAGCAATCAGTACAGAAGTACAGAAATAATCTAAACAACGATCTTTAAAAAATACACAAAAACAAGCGAATAAATGTTTTGCGTAAGCCTAATGTTTTGATGAAAATGAAATCACACTTTAATTTTACATTCGCTTTTAACGTTCTTTGAAAAGACTTTCAGGGAAAATTATACACGTGCACATCTTTATCTTTACCGTTGTATCCTACTGTTTTAAGTAATTTTGTTTGTTCTCTATTAAGATTGTCAGAAATAAATGCTAAAGTTAGAAATATATGCAAGAAGAACTTGTCTGTAGTTTATGCCAACGATACAATGTTGGGAGACGTTTGTTTGACAGACTATTTTAGCTCGGAATCATTTTTTTTTTTCAAATGAAGCAAAATGAGATGAGATTAGAATATAAAACTCCAAGGGAAATAACGAACATGGATCGTAAAATGAGCTCAAAAGACTGCTCTGAAGTTAAACAAGTTGCAGTGTCAACACTACAAGAAAAACAATATCTTCCAAAACAACAAAGTTTTGTCAACAAAATCACATGAATATACTCGCCTCTTTGGAGAATAACCATTTTTTTTATTCGATTGCCGATTTTTTCGTTCGTTGACAACGTTAAGTTTCACTTCAAGGGGAAAAATCCAACGTTTAGTCGCGTTGGACCAGAGAAAAATGATTTCACTTCAAGATTCTGATGATGTGCCAGTCGATTTGTTTATCCCACCGCTAGCTCTTTCTCCTGCTTTTGATCACATAAATTGACTATCTTGTCGTCTTCAAAATCATAATTGTTTTTTTTTTTTTTTTTCTCAAACGCAGTTGGCGATGCAACTTCCCGCCTACCAAACCCGGTCGGCAGCGCAGTTGGCCATGCACTTTCCTGCCATTGTACCCTCATCTATGCAAGCCAGTGTGAAATGAGACACTTAAACCCTAGGCCTGTGCTGCGAACCAGGTTTTTTCGGCGCCCGTTCCGTTCTTTCTATCTTTGTTCGTCACTCATGGTGTGCCTGTTTGCTAGCGCTCTCAGTCGCTCTTTTGCACGTCGAACTTCGCTTCTTCGTCGCCTTTTTTCTCGATCTCTTTCTATCTCCCTTTCCTTCCTTTCCATGGTTGTAGACTTATTCATAAATTGACTTTGTGTTTTGTCGTACACGTCGTCTTCAAAATTATTATTTTTTCTCAAACGCAGTTGGTGATGCAATTTCAGTTGGCCAATGCAATTTCAGCGCGGCCGGCAGCGCTGTTATCCATGCATCTTTCCGCCGAAAAAAAAAAACCGGATCACAGCACAGGGTTTGAGTGTCTCGTTTCACGTTGGCTTACACGGAGGAGCGTACATACGTACGTACGTACGTACGATGCACGGTCGGTCGGACAAGTGACGTCTAGCCAAGCCAAAATTTCTCGCACTGATGGGTTTACCAAAATCTCTTGGCTATGGGGTTCCGCGTGCGCGGAGCTCCACTATTATGGATTTTCTAGTAGGAAGAACAAACCATAATCAATTTTTAGCGACTTCTCTAAAATACACAGGAAGAACTTGAAAAAATTAGCCATTTTTTTTCAAGTTGCAATCCACTTCCATCCTAACCATCCGCAACCAAAGATAATTAAAACTAGTTTCTGTCAGGGCACTAGTAGGGTTTATTATTAACAAAACCGAACCATTATTTTGACAATTCCATTGATTGAAATACGTTTTTTTTTCCTATTCATAGTGACACTATAAATATAGGTGACACTTGGTTGAAACAGCGTGCTTTATCAAAGTACACATTCACGGAGCAACGGCGTCACGCCAACAACCTGTTTGTGAAATTCCCGGACTTCTCTCTCGGATTTATTTATTTATTTTTATTATAATTGCTCGATCCACACGTCTTTTATAAACTAAAAAACGCATACGAGCACTTAGCTTCAATGGACATCAGGACCATCGTGTGCGCATACAAGGTAAAAAACTGTGCAAATAACATGGTGATTGAAAGTGAAGTTTCCGAACAAGTAAGCCACTAAAACAAAGAGCCAAATAGAAATATAAACAAACAGATATTTGCAAACATGTCAATCGCCTAGACTGTCGAAATTGCATCGAGTGCAAAGGCGATAAACTCGAAAGATAGCATTAAACGGACAGCTTAAGTTTTAGAACGAAAGATGTAAAAATGTCACAAGCTTAAAAACAGTGTTAAAAGATCCCGTAAACGCTCGTTAGCTATATTCTCGTACAAAAGGATCAAACAAAAAATTGAGAAAACTGAAAATTTAATTAGCTTGCGAATGCACAAATATATAAGCTTACAAGATCCTTACATTTTCACTGCACGTTCTATCACGCCGCATCATGGCCACCTCCGCTCACCGCAGTGAAGCAATCCTCAGAAATTACAACGCTCGCCCTTCGACTGAACAACTAACAGCTTGTTCAGATATCCTCTTTGGAGCATCGAGTGGGAGGCCACAGCAGTCACAGCAGTCCTTTTCCTAACGGTGTCAATAGTTCGAGCACTCCTCTTGCTTCCGTGAATTCGACTGTTGTTCACTCGCAAAACACAGCACAGCACTTGGTTTATTACCGGCCGCAAGCTTTAAAGCAGTTTGTTTTCGAATTTCCATGCATGTTGATGGCGTCCACATTTTCATGAGCCACAAATCCACCGAATTTCAATGAACATTTTCCATTTCCATCCTGATTTTTAAATGGAAAAACTGAATAAGCGCTGACGCTACTGGCGTTACATTCGAACTGAGAAAAGTTTGAAAACACATGTCTGATAGCTTTTGTGTTGTTCAACCAATCAAATCATTTGAAACATTTTTAACAAGGATTGTGATTGGCTTATTTTAGCGTGCTTTATCAGAGTACAGATGCACGCTGACGCTAGATCTGTTCGTTCGGAAAATGAAGTTGGTAAAATGAGGATGAATGCGGGGTGAAATAAAAGAATTCTTTATCATGAAACAAATAAAGAAGCCTCGACTGTGCTCTGTTCTGTTGTAAAGCACTAGGAAGCGGCTAGAGCACTCAAGAAGTAGGGAGAAACCCCTACACTTCTTTCGTGCTCTAGCCGCTTTCTGCGTGCTTTACAACAGAACAGAGCACAGTCGAGACTTCTTTATTTGTTAAGTATAAAATGTTCTACAGGACTGATGCAATCAATCAATTAATCCCCATAGAAAAAGTCTACTCTAACCGAGACTCAATCCGTAAGGCCAGGGAAGCATTTCCGACCTCAAAAGGCAGAACAGGTCTTCCACATGGCCTCAATATTCGCGAAGAAATTTTTGCTTTTTTTCCATTTTATTTATTTTATTATTATGATTGCTGTTATTATTATTGTAGCAGAGTTCTCCACTGTATGCTAAAATCAGTTAACCCTTTCACTGGCAGATTGCTGGGGACTTCATTTTGTGTCCGATGTCGGTCGACAAATCAGGCTATAGCTCATTACCCTTTAATGTAACCCCCCCTCCCTACCCCCCCCCCCCCCACCCCACTTCCATAAATTATACATAATTTTAACCAGGAGGAAATGTGGAGGCATTTGGAGCTCATTTTGTCACTCCCGGGTACTCACAAAAATAATTTTAGCATAATTGTTGCCCCAGTACCACAGTGTTTTTACACAGCAGTGAGCATAATCTCTGCATGAGACAAAAGAAAATTATTTCAAGATGCGTCAACTCTGTTGCATCTCACATATTCATGATCTGCAAAAACTAGCACATCCCAATAAGCTTGGCATCATCCGACTCGTATACAGGCTTTGGCTTGGCCGGAGAGTACCAGGATGAAACTTCATCTATGCGTCCCAGGCGGCATCTCGTAGGAAAGTACCTTCAAAGCGGAGTCATGTCGGGATAGGTACTTACTCTGTGCCAACACACCGCACCCTGTCAGGATGTGAGCCACACTTTCTGGGGGCTTTACCTCACAACCTGCACCACGCTTCGCTTTCCAAACTTTTATGGGTCTTCTGGCATGCATATAATCGAGTTGGTAATAGTTGTTCGTACAGCTCAAACATGCCGGCGATGGTATGTGTCGGACAGAACTTCTACTCCGTCAACCACCAAAAGCATCCACTAGTGCTCAGCTTCTCGTCCTGTAGCCTATTCGTAATTAGACTTTCCTGCCATCGCTGATTCCCAACTTCCTCTTCTAGTCTCTTTACTTGACAAGTTCTCAGTTCCGCCTTAGCTGTAAGGGGATGCTCGAGATTAAGCTCAATACCCAGCTCCTCCGCGAACCTAAACGCGTCTTTAACCATAGACGGAAGAGAAAGAAAGAACGAATGCGTGTACTTATCTTATTACTTATATTCAATTTACTAATTTTATTCTAATTGCATTCATGTTTTTAACAATTATTAAGTAACACAGCCCGCCTTGAATAGCTCTGCTATATGCGAGCTGTGTATTTCTGTAAAATATCTAAATATATTAAATGAAGGCGTTGTTATTGTTGTTAGAAGGCTGATTTGGCCAGCCAAAATATAGTACATTTTAATACGCAATTCTACGCTGTACCAGTCTCCGCTTCTCTTATCATTAATAAAAAAGCTGAGGGAAAATCCGTGCATAATTGAAATTATCATACTGTATCATAAATTATTTTTTATATTTGTGACATCGGCACTGACTTTGCAATTACAACTATGCATTGAGGGAGGTACAATTAAAGGCAGGTTTATACACCCCCCCCCCCCCCCCCTGTCCACGGAGGAGAGGAGGGTTGTGTTATTTTCATACAACCCAAAATGAGCATGACAATTTCATTTACACCCGTTCGCCTTAACCTCAACTTGTCTCATTTTCACGCATCCCAAAACGCACACCATAATTCCCTTTACACCCCACCCCACTAACCTCCCCTCAACCAGTTGTCTATATTGTCTTTTACCCAATATTGACAGCATAATCCCCTTTACGCCCCACCCCTTTAACCAACCCCCTCCCCCAGCAGCTATGTTATTGTCGTTCACCCATTATCGACACCATAATTTCCTTTACACCCCGCCTCTCTAACCTCCCCTCAAGCAGTTAACTTTGTGTTGTTCATTCAAAATGTAAACCATAATCCACTTTACACCTCACCCCTCTATCTTCCCCCATTAAAAAAAAAAAATGATTTTGAGGTCATGAAAACGATTTTTACTAGATGTTCTCTCCCGAAGAGCTACAAAATCTGGGTACGATATTAAAGAGGATATTCGTTTAATTCAGCGACTCATTGCGAAGCTAGTATTTTGAATCAAAGAAACAGAGAGAATTGATGCTTCTTTTTATGCATCTGTTATAGCAATGTTCCTGATTTCATTGTGAACTTTTTGTCAACCCACTTTGTTCTCGGTGTTTGGAAATCGTATGCATGATACACTGTCCCTCGTAGTTTGATATATTACATATATTATATATTATTTATTTTTCTTTCATTTGCAGCATCTCAGATAAGTTTCACATCCCCTTATAGAGGCATAACTGTGAGAGGAATTGTTGGCTCTTCTGTGCAATTTAATTGGACCTTTTCTGGAGATGTTTCGATTGTTAGATGGGGACTAACAGCAGGAGCTGGCGCAGTTACATTGGATAAACAACTCATTTTTATAACCAAGTTGAAGTCAGTACCAATGAAATCCGTACCATCATATACCGGGCGAGTGTCTGGAAGCCGTATTGCTGGCAAGGCCATCATTACTCTCAGTAAAGTTGAAACAAGTGATACAAGATTTTATGGGTGCGAGATAAGGCCAACAGCTCCTGGTGACACGGCAAAATTTGACAATGTTAAACTAGTTGTTGAAGGTGAGTACCGTGTTTTCTCAATTAAACGCCCCCGGCGTGTATTTAAAATTCGGCAGTTTTGACCGAGGCCGGCGTTTAATCGGGGTCCGGCGTTTATTAATGAAATGCGATTTTCAGCCATTTTCCCACGATGATTTATTATTACCGATCCTTGGAATCCAAGGGGCCGTTTGTGACAATTTTCCCCTGGATTACCCGAAAATACAGCATTATGGTACCGTACATACGACCTACATACGGCAGGTGTACCATGTTGCAATCAAGATTTGTATCACTAACAAACAGCACATAAACAATATATGAATGATGTAGGAGCAAGTAAATGATACAAGTACAAAGTTTTAAGTTTATAAACGGTAATGTTGCTAACGTCCTCCTCATTTGTGTCAGCCAATGTGTGCAAATTATTTAAGTTTTAATTACATGCTAATACACGCTGGGACCCCGAACAAACGCCGGGGCCCCGATTAAACGCACCCGGCGTTTATTTAAAAATCGGCAGTTTTGACCCGGCGTTTAATCGAGAAAATATATTAAGTAATGTTACTAGTAATAGATACACTGTGGATTAAATTTTCAACGATAAATATTTTTTTCTTAACAAGCGCAAGTGTTTCATCGGGTGTCCATCTGCAAGACAACAGATCACTAGAATTGGTTTTTATTTTATTTAATTTTATTTATTTATTTATATTGGGTTGTCGGAAACCCACCGAAATACAGAGGGCGGTTGTTTTGGAATTACTTCACCTAGAAAATAAAAATACCTGTACTTATAATTGAAGAGATGTTAAATCTTAAAAACCTATGTGAATTTCTTCTTAGGCCAAATTTGCTACCTAACGGTGAAATAAAGCATTTCTGTGGTGAAATTAGCCCGCCAGCAAACAAACTATTGTTAAGTACATAAAAATTAAAGGACTTGTTGCCTTTTTTTAGAATTAAGCACAATTTAAAATTTGGCCTAAAATGCACACTCAAATATATGTACTGGACTTGATTGTATAATTATCTTTTTAGAGTTTTTTTGAACTCAGTCGTAAAACTGGAAATACAAGTAGGGTTATTTTTTTTGTTGTTCACCAGAAATAGGTGATTCTAGAAACTATCAACATTAATATTATTTTCACCCCATTCCCTTTTTCTTCTGAATCCCCCCCCCCCCCCCCACCAAAAAAAAAAAAAAAAAACTCAAATCAAACCCTCCCCATATCATGATCGTTAACTTCCCCCCTTTCGTAATTTCCATTTCTCTCCAGCCCCTTCCGAATGTTCTGTTTGACCCCCCAACTAAAGAACGGGGACGGAACATTCTTTTTCCCCTCCAACAAAAGAAATCTACCCAGAAAGTGCCTCTCGTGAAAAGTAAGTCCCTTGCACAGTCTCGTTTCGTTTCGAACTTTCCTATTGAGAGCCGAATCGTATTTCATCGGTATTAATATTGCTGCAAGGAAATTTTTGGCACAAATTACAACTGTACATGTAGATTGGCTTGGGGGAAGGGAATAATTTTTTTGGACATTTCTCAAGAGTTTTAGAATACATTGAAGGCTTAAGATTTTTACAAAATGGTATTTTCTCCACTGTCTAGCGCATCTATCCCAGAAGGGTTGCAGAAGGATTTACAGTCCAAGCTTGAAGGACAAATTTATTTGCAGTTAGTAGGAACAAGCACTGGACAACTTCTGAAAAAATTTTAATTAAAAGAAAAACATTTATGCCCTTTGCAGGATTTGAACCCACGTCCCCGGGTGTGATCACCACTACACTACCAGAACAACCATGCTTAGCTTAAACATAGCATCAATTTCTTTCTTTTTCGCACATAAAAAAATCGGGTATTGCAATTGTCACCATGTCATTCTACTAATTTCGTGTTTTGACTTTGCAGCTTCACCCAATATCACTCACATCTCTACTAACCAAACAGTGAATGAGGGAGACAATGTGAATCTCAACTGCACAGCTGATGGCATTCCATCTCCAAGTATTTCCTGGACAAAACTTTCTGATAGCACTGTGGTAACTATGCCCTTAACAGGAATCAGGAGACAGGAAGAAGGAGGTTACAGATGTACTGCTAATAACGGCATCGGAGAACCAGTCAGTAGTGATGTTTTCATTACCGTACAGTGTGAGTATTACAACGGTCATTTAATACCTTTATTGATGGCTGACTAGGTGAGCTAACCAATCAATGGAGCAAAACAAGCTTCAATGAAGCCAACCAGTCGAGTCTATAATTTGTCGGGATGTTGAAGAAACACAGGTTGAGTTAAAAGACAGTTTAGACATTGTTAAACAAAACCTCGTTCTAAGCCATTTTCATTTTTGCCAACAGTCATACACCCAATTACAAAAACGTTGACATCTAAAAAGCATAAACCATGAACAATGAAACCCAACAGATTTGTGGGTAGTGTTTAAAAATTGGCCCTTGCTGGCCAACTCGACACTTTAAGGCATGCTTGGACAGTTTTTTATCATTCACCATGTGCAACTAATTTTGGTTATCAACCTTCGCACGAGAATAGAATATTATGCGAATAAATTTAGTGCACTTATACTCATAAAGCCATTGGGTCTCATCGTTTACGGTTTATGATTTTGAGGTGTCAACGTTTTTGCAATCGAGTGTATCTAAACATTGTCTGCTGCTGACAGTAACAAGAAGGCTTGCATCTCAGATAAGAAAACTGTTTATCTACTTTAAATAAACCACTTGTCAACAGATTTGGAAGCTTTCTGATTTCCTTAAGCCGCAACCCAAGTTAGACTCTGTTTAAATAACTGGCCCACAGTCTTTAGTCAGCTAAAACAAATCAGTCGAAAACGAGCACCGGAAAATTTCTGGTCAGTTAGTAGACAATAGGCAAATGTCAGCTTAGTTTGTCCAGGTTTTGTCGATTTTAAAATAAATCAGTTGGCAATGGTCAAATAGGCACGCATGAGGCCCAGTAGAGAACTGAATGTCTTCTATGGTTTTCACCCCAATCGCCTTATCCTGTACACAACCGCTTGAACCCAAAGCTCTTCCTCTCTCTTCAAACGCATCGTATGAATCCCCTTGTTTTCTCCTGCTTATATAAATGTAGAGTAAGTCTCGTGGGTAATTTAACACCACAATAAGAAGGACGTCTCAACAAACACAATTCCGTTTCCACTATACTGGGGGTCTCCCTCTCTGTCCCCTTACTTTCTCTTGCTTACATAAAAGATGTACAAGTCTCGTGCCCCTACAGATTGCCATTATCAATAACCACCAACGCGGTTCTGTAGTTCTCTGCCAATTGTTCAAAGAGCGGACAACTTTATCCAGCGAATAAGTCGCCATCCATTGGATAAAGCGTATCCCCGGATAGCGATCAATCCTTTGGAAAACTATTGGATAACAATAATTTCTTTCTCTTTTGCACAAAGAAAAACGGGTATTTGCAATTTTTTACCATGTTATTCTACTAATCTCGTATTTTGACTTTGCAGCTTCACCAAATATCACTCACATCTCTGCTAACCAAACAGTGAATGAGGGAGACAATGTGAATCTCAACTGCACAGCTGATGGCAATCCATCTCCAAGTATTTCCTGGACAAAACTTTCTGATAACAGTGTGGTAACTATGCCCTTAACAGGAATCAGGAGACAGGAAGAAGGAGGTTACAGATGTACTGCTAATAACGGCATCGGAGAACCAGTCAGTAGTGATGTTTTCATTACCGTACAGTGTGAGTATTACAACGGTCATTTAATACCTTTATTGATGGCTGACTAGGTGAGCTAACCAATCAATGGAGCAAAACAAGCTTCAATGAAGCCAACCAGTCGAGTCTATAATTTGTCGGGATGTTGAAGAAACACAGGTTGAGTTAAAAGACAGTTTAGACATTGTTTAACGAAACCTCGTTCTAAGCCATTTTCAATTTTGCCTACAGTCATACATCCGATTACAAAAACAATGACATCTAAAAAGCATAAACCATGAACAATGAAACCCAACGGATTTGTGGGTAGTGTTTAAAAATTGGCCCTTGCTGGCCAAGTCGACGCTTTAAGGCATGCTTGCACAGTTTCCATCATTCACCATGTGCAACTACTTTTGATTATCAACCGTCGCATGAGAATAGAATATCATGCAAATAAATTTAGTACACTTATACCCATATAGCTATTGGGTCTCATCGTTCACGGTTTATGCTTTTTAGGTGTCAACGTTTTTGCAATCGAGTGTATCTAAACATTGTCTGCTACTGAGAGTAACAAGAAGGCTTGCATCTCAGATAAGAAAACTATTTGTCTATTTAAAATAAACCACTTATCAACAGATTTGGAGGCCTTCTGATTTCCTTAAGCCGCGACCTAAGTTAGACTCTGTTTAAATAACTGGCCCACAGTCTTTAGTCAGCTAAAACAAATCAGTCGAAAACGAGCACCGAAAAATTTCTGGTCAGTTAGTAGACAATAGGCAAATGTCAGCTTAGTTTGTCCAGTTTTTGTCGATTTTAAAATAAATCAGTTCGTAATGGTCATATAGGCACGCATGAGTCCCAGTAGAAAATTGAATGTCTTCTATGGTTTTCACCCCCCATCGCCTTATCCTGTACTCAACCCAAGGCTCTTCCCCTCTCTTCAAACACATCGCATCAATCCCCTTTTTTCTCTTGCTTATATAAATGTAGAGTAAGTCGCGTGGGTAAATTAACACCACAATAAGAAGGACGTCTCAAGAAACAGAATGTCGTTTTCACTATACTGGGGGTCTCCCTCTCTGTTCCCTTATTTTCTCTTGCTTACATAAATGAAGTACAAGTTTCGTGCCCCTACAGATTGCCATTATCAGTAACTACTACCGCGGTTCTGCAGTTCTTGCTCAATTGTTCAAAGAGCAGACAACTTTATCCAGCGAATAAGTCGCCATCCAGTGGATAAAGCAAATCGCCGAATAGCGATTAATCTGTTGGAAAACTATTGGATAACAATAATTCCTTTCTCTTTCGCACATAGAAAAACGGGTATTTACAAATGTCACCATGTTATTCTACTAATTTCGTGTTTTGACTTTGCAGCTTCACCAAATATCACTCACATCTCTACTAACCAAACAGTGAATGAGGGAGACAATGTGAATCTCAACTGCACAGCTAATGGCATTCCATCTCCAAGTATTTCCTGGACAAAACTTTCTGATAACAGTGTGGTAACTATGCCCTTAACAGGAATCAGGAGACAGGACGAAGGAGGTTACAGATGTACTGCTATTAACGGCATCGGAGAACCAGTCAGTAGTAATGTTTTCATAACCGTACAGTGTGAGTATTAAAACGGTCATTTAATACCTTTATTGATGGCTGACTAGGTGAGCTAACCAATCAATGGAGCAAAACAAGCCTTAATGACGCCAACCAGTCGAGTGTATAATTTGTCGGATATGTTGAAGAAACACTAGACTGTTCACAGTCCCCCTATTTTTCCGTGGGATTCTCGAGACCGGTATGCTTCGATGGAGCTGCCGCCATCTTGGTTTGTAAAAGCGAGCGCGATCTGGGGAGACTGTCTAAACTACCGAGGGGAGGGGAGTGGAGTTTGGAGGCGGCGGGAAAAATAGGGAGACTGTAACAGCTTCTCACTGTCTCGTGTTCGAGGGGCGTGCCGAGACTTTGTCGCCTCGACTAATTGAATCAAACAAAAAATATACTCCCCTGAGATAAACATGTCAAATTGAGGGAAATACGATAGTACTGTTTCTGTACTATTTCGAAACAAAGTACAGTTGCGAAATCAAATGAAGTTGCGAAAGTCTTTCGAGTGTAGGCTTGAAAATACAGTACAGTACATCAGCTATTTGCAAAGTGAATTTCAATACAAGCGGAACACATGCAGTGAAGCAAACAGCGAAACCTTCAGATACATGCCGCATATTTTGTAACATTTATTTTAAAATAGCAGTCGGCGATTTCGGGAAGAAAAATAAGTACATTTCCACAGAAAATTTGTTTAAGATCCCGGAAAGAACTGGAGTTGCCAGCATTCCTCTAGCCGATCTTTTTAAAGGACATCGATCTTGGAGTTGAAGTGGATCCACAAGATGGGAAATCTTCACGTCTTTGCAAAAGCGCTTGCGAGGAAAGCCACGATCAGCAACGTTTCAAGCGCTTTGTGTGTGTTGTTTCGCCCCAGAGAATTGTTAAAAAAAGTCGTCCCTACAGTTCGCCATCTACTTCAAAGCAGTCCAAAGAGACGGAAAACTGCAGTCTGCCGCCTGCCAAACGTCCGCTGATTTTCAACTATCAGACCTCCGAGCCGACGAGACAAACGATAAAAATCAAAACATTCCCCACGATCTTCACATTACACGCCAGCCGTATCCCCTTTTAGAACCGGCGGTGAAAGATACGTCAGTCATGCTGTCAACGCTTCAGAACTACTATTGTCTAATTGACCAATGAGGTGTTGCCGTTGCTGGTGCAACAGGCCTTTGGAACGCGAGACGGTGAGAAGCTGTTACAGTCCCTCTATTTTTTCGCTTCCCATCCCCAACTATACTAACACCCACTCCCGCTCCCCTCGGTAGTTTAGACACTCTCCCCAGATCGCGCTCGCTTTTACAAACCAAGATGGCGGCGGTTCCATCGAAGCATACCGGTCTCGAGAATCCCACGGAAAAATAGGGGGACTGTGAACAGTCTAAAGAAACACAGGTTGAGTTAAAAGACAATTTAGACATTTTTTAACGAAACCTCGTTCTAAGCCATTTTCAGTTTTGCCTACAGTCATACACCCGATTACAAAAACTTTGACATCTAAAAAGCATAAACCATGAAAGATGAAACCCAACAGATTTGTGGGTAGTGTTTAAAAATTGGCCCTTGCTGGCCAACTCGACACTTTAAGGCATGCTTGGACAGTTTCCATCATTCACCATGTGCAACTAATTTTTGTTAGCAACTGTCGCACGAGAATAGAATATTATGCAAATAGATTTAGTACACTAATACCCATATATAAATGTAGAGCAAGTCTCGTGCCCCTACAGATTACAATTATCAATAACCACCACCGCGGTTCTGTAGTTCTTGCACAATTGTTCAAAGAGCGGACAACTTTATCCAGCGAATAAGTCGCCATCCAGTGGATAAAGCGTATCGCTGGATAGCGATCAATCCTTTGGAAAACTATTGGATAACGCGATTAGTCTGGATTGAATTAGATTTTTTTTAGCCAATGTAAATTAGCATTTTGATCTTGTTTTTAATTTTATAACACGATCCCACAAGCAACATCTTTAACTTTTATCGTGTTTAAATGAAAGGCATTGTATTGTATTATTATTATTATTATTATTATTATTATTATTATTATTATTATTATTATTATTATTATTATTATTATTATTATTATTATTATTATCATTATTATTATTGTTATTGTTATTGTTATTGTCATAAGGCAATTCGTTGACATGAACGAACTGCTGGTGGCCAAGCTCAGGTCCTATGGAGCTGACGGCAAAACTACCGATCTAGTTCATGACTACCTTGCAAATCAGCGTCAGCGGGTCAGATTAGGAGATCAGTTTTCAAACTGGGAAGAAATCTCAGTGGGGGTCCCACAAGGCAGCGTACTGGGCTCACTATTTTTAAATATATTCATGAACAATCTTGTCTACGCTGTCAAACAGAGCAGACTATCTGCGTACGCAGACGACACGCAAATATTTTTCGCCGCCAGTACACTAGAGAAAGTTGAAGAAGTGATTAATGCAGATCTTGCCCATGTCGATCAATGGTATGAGCAAAACAGCATGAGGAGAAACACTTCCAAGTACCAAGCAATAGTAATGGGAAAGACCCAGGTTAGGCCCCAGTTCCATTGCGAAGACATTGCTATTCCAATTACTGAAGATCTTGAAATGCTCGGAGTTACAGTAGATGACAAAATGAAATTTGAGAAGCACACAGGCAAAATATGCCGAAAAGTCTCCCAGCAGATTGCTGTACTTAAGCGAATGAAAAAGATTCTTCCATTCGAAACAAGAAAGTGTCTTTACCTCGCATTTATCATCCCTCATTTTAACTACTGCTCAGAGACATGGCATTTCAGCAACAAAAGTGCCATTGCTAAGCTAGAAAAAGTTAATGAGCGTGCCCTCCGTTTTGTCTTTAACGAAAAACAAAGGCCCTACTCCGAACTACTCAACAAAATAGGTTTACCATCACTTGAGAATCAACGCCTCGCAAAAATAGTTTGCACAGTTTTTAATGCAATTAATAATGAACATGCACCAAAAAGCATAAAAGAACTGATCGGTCTTAGAAATAATAAATACAATCTAAGAGGAAGTGACATTTTAAAGCGACCAAAGGCCAGCACTACAACTTATGGCCTTAAATCGTGGAGGTTTACGGCACCAAAACTCTGGAACTCATTACCTGACTCAAGCAGAACAGTGACTACTTACAAGGCTTTTAAAAACAGTATCAGAACACTAGATCTGGCAGGTCTACTATGATCGAGTGAGCTTTTCACACAATACGAATTATTGTAGTTTTTCATATCCATTTATTTCTTTATTGTAAATTTTTGTTTTACGTATGATGATTAATTTGTATTAGAAATTTAAATTTTACCTAGTATGCCATTTGATGTTTTTTAATTTGTATTAGTTATTTTAATCTTTTAGTGTGAAATACCTGTAAACTAGCTGGTGAGCCTAGCTTGCTGGTCTCACAAAAGCTAAGCGTATTTTCACAATAAACTGCTATCTATCTATCTATCTATCTATCTATCTATCTATCTATCTATCTATCTATCTATTTATCTATCTATCTATCTATCTATCTATCTATCTATCTATCTATCTATCTATCTATCTATCTATCTATCTATTGTTATTGTTATTGTTATTGTTATTGTTATTGTTATTGTTATTGTTATTGTTATTGCTATTGTTATTGTTATTGTTGTTGTTGTTGTTGTTGTTATTGTTATTGTTATTGTTATTGTTATTGTTATTGTTATTGTTATTGTTATCGTTATTGTTATTATTGTTATTGTTATTGTTATCGTTATCGTTATCGTTATTGTTATTGTTATTGTTATTGTTATTGTTATTGTTATTGTTATTGTTATTGTTATTGTTATTGTTATTGTTATTGTTATTATTTTTATTATCATCATTATTATTGTTGTTGTTGTTGTTGTTCTTGTTATAATTGTTAATTGCTCCAGAGTAAGTGAGAAGAAAAAATGTACCCCTTCAGGACACAGACATTATTATCGAGAATGTGACGGCTAAAATTTCTTAGATTTTTTCTTTAAGTTTCGTAATTTAAAGTTGTTTTTAAGGATCGATAAGAGTTAAAAAGAGTTGTTTTTCGTTAAGGACCTTATTTTTAGTTATTTTTACCTCCAAATATTTTTTTAGTCAGAATACGATCATATGACTTCTTTCGTTACAAATAAGAATATTATTGTAACTCTATGAAATTTGTTTTTTCTTTAAAGAATTTGATCTTGAAAATACTCTCTTTTAATCGAAATCAAGTGCAAATAGGTTTCGATTAGTTCGTTTTTATACTTTTAACTTTTAAATAGCAATTTGCTTGGAATATGTTAATAATGATAATAATAATGATAATAATCATCATCATCATCATCATCATCAAGTTACACTGCTATTCTTATTTGTAATAAATAATAGTATGATCATTGTCTGACTGAAATATATTTGGAAGTAAAAATAAGGTCCTTAATATTAATAATAATAATAATAATAATAATAATAATAATAATAATAATAATAATAATAATAATAATAATTGATTGAAACAATTATTATTATTATTATAATAATATTTATTGTTGTTATTTATTATTATTATTATTATTATTTTTAGTAGTAGTAGTAGTAGTAGTAGTAGTAGTAGTAGTAGTGGTAGTAGTAGTATTACTATTATTCTTATTCTTATTCTTCTTCTTCTTCTTCTTCTTCTTCTTATTATTATTATTATTATTATTATTATTATTATTATTATTAAGGACCTTATTTTTACTTCCAAACATATTTCAGTCAGAATATGATCATATTATTATTTATTACAAATAAGAATAGAAGTGTAACTTGATGACCTTTTTTTTTTCTTTAGAAAAAATTATGCTTGAAAGAATATTTCCTCGATGGTTACCTCACAGAGTCTTTGATTGTGTGTACGTGTGTTGGGGGGTGGGGGGGGGGGGGGTTAAGTGAGGCATTTACAAGAAGTCTGCAGTGTTTCCTAGATGAACATTTCGTCTTTCCAACTGAATGTTAAGGTCATTTGGCCACCGTGGAGAGCTGACCTTTCGAGCATCACCCCTTTGCCTCCTCAATATTCGTTTCCACTCAGCCGTCAACGCAGCACCACAGTTTCTTTATAAACTAAACCCCTTATCTAAGGTTTCCTTGAGGCTGGGACTAAACATGTTGCATGTTAAGTTGAGTTCTTATCTAAAACGTTCGTTGCATGAGTTGTCAATCTTATCGGGGAAGCATCCGTCTTAAGAAGAAAAAAATAATGCTTAGAATATATTTCAGTTTGCAGAATGGAAGTGGGCATCAGCATTTTGATGGACTTTATGATGTCTTAAAGTTAAAACGCTGGACATGAAACTTATTATAATTCTTAATTTCCAGTATTTTATACTAGTTTATACGAATCCTTGGCGTTCTGACCTTCCTGTATGCATGGGGTTTATCCGTTTTCCTCAGTTCGTTAACTTCCGTTTGATGCAATCTTCATCAACATACATTCCTTTTTATTCATTTTTCTGTAAAACGTTTGCCGAAAAAAAAAATATATTTGTTCACGTTTTATGGGTCTCCCCTCCTTCTGATTTAAAGGGTTGAAATAATAATCCAGTTATAATATTCTAGTGCACAATAATCGTGGATTTAATTCCAACAGACAAACCCAAAGGCGTCACTATCTCCACAAATGCAACTCGAAATACAGCTAAACAAGGACAGAATGTGGTTCTAACCTGTGATGTGCCAGAAGCCAAACCAGCCGTATCAGAGTACAGGTTTTACCTCAATGACAGTATCCTTACTCCTGTAACAAACGTAAACAAGTTTATCATCCAAGATGTAAAAAGATCTCAACACTTTGGTAAATACAAGTGTGTGGCTCACAACGATGCTGGAGATGGACACAGTGATCAGATTTTTCTTAATATAACTGGTAAGTCACTGTTAAGGGATTTCCAAACATATTGAAAGGACTTCAATTGGAATGCAATTATAGCACTTAATATTGACTTAGCCTTGTAAACAAATATTGGACCAATACAAAATATTGGCTTTATTTAAACATAAAAACTTAGTATGTCCTCAAAAACAGTGCGATCTTGCTATTTAATTTTGGGCTAACTTATTACCCTATTCCTTTTCCGTTAAGAGTTTTGGCGTCTTAATGGTATGGTGCAGTCAGTGAGGACCTAGAGCGCGTTTTTTTGTCCACAATTCTGGAATAAGAATGGTTGGTACGGAATGCTAGGAATAACTCGGATTGTCTGCATAAAAAAACGCCCGGAACGAAGATGTAAGGCATTTCCACCTGTTCTCGCAGTTTATTGCCGACAGAGAGTAGCCATTTTTCTTCATGTCGTCGGCAATCATTTGCCGCAATCACTGCTTTTCTTGTACGAAACAGCACTGAAAAATACCTCGTACTTTTGGGACAATGGAGTTAGAAGCAATGTTTCATTGTGTCCAAAAGTATAACCTGATTTTTTCTCCGGTAGAGACGTATTTGAATTCGCAGCGCTCATCTCGCCGTCCGCCACCTTGGATTTTCATTCGCAACATTCTGTTTATTCTGCCCCTGGGAGCAAAATGGATGGAATGGCATTCTGTCCATTCCGGAATAGGAATGCGGAATAGAAAAACGCGCGCATTTTACATTCTGGCCATTCTCATTCCAGAATTGTGAATAAAAAAACGCGCCCCTAGATAAGTATCCTTAAGGTTTTAGCCAATTAGACAGATTAGAAATCGATCGACAAATACGACCAAACTTGTAGGAATAAAATAGGCAGGTATAGACCTGACTTTTAATAGTCAATGCAGCTAATGAACTTGTTGATCTTCTAATTGGCGTACCTCACAAAACTTTTTAAGTGACAGAAAATACTTTTATAGCTATAGTTATAGCTTTTTATAGTTTTAAATAGCTTTTATAAGCTACCGTAACATTGTGTGCTTTATTATGGCTATGGTATTTGTAGCTATGCCTGATGATTAACAGCCTTTCAGTACTTTTTCATCGTTATTGTTAATACTTAAATTTCAGTTCCAGCAGAGATCCAGTGGGTAACAGGAAACTTAACAGTTAACGAAACAAATCCCATTGACTTAAGATGTGACACCACTGGTTACCCTTCACCAGCTGTCACGTGGAGGATAGTGGGAGGGCAAACATATCAAGGGAGTGTGCTTCACATTACAAGCAGTACAAAGATGAACAGTGGGATGTATGTCTGTGTAGCAGATAATGGTGTAGGGAGAGCAGAAATGAAAACGTTCGTCACTGTGCAATGTAAGTAAAAGGGAATTTAAAAGACAAGTGCCATTCAATGCTACTGCCACTCAGAAATGAAAGTGGAAACCCTAATTAGAGTTTGCAATTACAACTAATTGTTTCATGTTAAACATTTAATCAGCAAATCAGAAATTTGATACTTTTGAAAACACATTATCTTTATTTAGTTCACAATTCTTCTGTTTGGCAGTCACAGTACTTGAATTTAACTCAATTGTTTCTCTCAATTCCTTCAATTGTTTACTACTTTAGGGAGACGATACGCTTCTAAAAGCATCAAGCTTCAGACGGTACTTGTTTTAAATCGTGTGACGTAAAGACGTCTTTCAAACCAAATATTTATTAGCCTTGTGAATTTAAATGGCGTCAGTTATTATCCACTAAAGCTTGAAAGAGAAACCGTCATTGGATGTCTGCCATCACATTTCCTTTACCTTAGGTATAAACTTAGAGCTTTCATTTTTCTAGATGAATCAAGAAGATATTACAGGACATTTTAGAAGTTTTGTCTTTACTTCCTTTGCATTCGAATCCCATCTGGGGCTCAGATTTTTTCTGTCCTCTCATGGTCGATTCTTTTCATCTCCCTGTATTTTCCTTAAAAATACAAAAAAAAAAAAAAAAAAAAAAAAAAAAAAAAAACGAATGAGCACACCTAAGCTGTAGCAATATGGCTATGTACAATAGGTCCATAGCGGCTTTTATTGAAACAAACAAAGCATGAATGAATTGTGTTATAACATGTCTGCCCAGTAAAGGTGCGGGCCAAGAAAAACGCATCAACACTAAATATACGTACAAGAAAAGTGGCAGATGAGGGGAAGGAGGTGGGAGTCAAAAGCAGCATCTTATTGGTGGACATAATGGCCATTGACACCTACCCCAGACCCAGTACCCCCGACTATCTATTAAACTTAGGTTAAAGAGAGAAGACATAAAAATTCTATTTGCAAGCATATAGTTTATTTATTTATTTATTTATTTATTTATTTATTTATTTATTTATTTTTAATTTTTATTACAGATTTATTTTCAGTTGTGCTTTTATTCTGAAAAACCGTCTTTATGTATGTATGTATGTATGTATGTATGTATGTATGTATGTATGTATGTATGTATGTATGTATGTATGTATGTATGTATGTATGTTTGTATGTATGTATGTATGTATGTATGTATGTATGTATGTATGTTTTGACTCCATAATGACTCCCAACATTTACGCAAGAAAAACGGCGTTAATGATCACACTGTGTGCTTTTTGATAAACTTGGTAATATCATTAAGCAGAAAAACTAACGCGAAGAGAGATTTCGACGTTTCGATGACATCCTGTCATCATTATCAAGAAAATGAAGAAAATTTACATAAGTAAGTAGACAAAACTAAACTGAAAACAATAGTCTACTGTTCTAAGCCAGTGAATCATCTAGTGACCTCACACAAAGGAAAACCAAAGTCAAGTGAATAATTTGTCACGTATTGAGTCTGATTGGATGTTAAGACTTGGTCTGTACTTCTTAATCAGGAGCATCTCGTACATACCAGACAGTCCTTCTTTCCTTGGCATTTCCTCAGAACTGCGAAATTCTTGGCTAAGTCAAGAGATCTAGGGCTGGTATCATGATCTTGTTGAAGATGTCTGCAAATGGATGAAGAACTGCGACAGTGTTCCTCAATTCTCTGAAAAAGGTGTCGAGTTGTGAGGCCTATGTATTCTGCATCGCACATAGGACTGTGTTGATTGATCAGAAAGGGCTTTTGTTCTTTTACGCCAAGTGCATCACCCAGTTTACGACTAGTAGTGAAGTACAAGTCTTAACATCCAATCAGACTCAATACGTGCCAAATTATTCACTTGACTTTGGTTTTCCTTTGTGTGAGGTCACTTGATGATTCAATTACTAATATCTGATCAAAGTTGTTCAAGTGAAATTATAATCTTTATGATCGTCAAACTCCACCATCGCTCTTATCAGATTCAATCCCGTTTATGTTGTTTAAAGTAAACATATAAGCATCATCTCAAGATGATTTTAGCCAATCTGGCTGTAGACAAAACCATTAAAACATTGTACGTCTACTGACACATTTTCCACAAACATTTCAGCGTAAACGTAAAATTGTATGCTCTCAGCTTAACATCAGAAAAAAATGTATTTTGATCAACAGACCAAGCCGTCATAACAAGTGCCAAGGCCTCAGAAACCCAGTCTTGGATTGGCCAGAAAATTCAGTTGGAGTGTGTAGCAGATGGTGTTCCTACGCCAGACATCACATGGAAAACACCGGACGGGAATGAAATAAAAAAAGATGGAGTGACACATAACATAGTGGATGTCCGGATGGAAAATGACCGCGATTTTGGAAATTATACCTGCGAGGCTGGCAATGGCGTTGGTGTTACAGCTATAAGCACAGTACAAGTGAATCAAATAAGTAAGGTGGTGTAACATTGATGACGTCTTTTGTCGTTTTTCGAGGCGCGCATATGGGAACGTACGCTAACTTTCACACGGCGGACTTCCGATTGAACTCTTCATCGGACCAGCGGGGGATAAGTAACTGCAGGCTGGTCAGTGCAACGAATTCTTTCCTTAGAGAGAAAATCTTTTTCCTTGCTGTCTCTCTTCACTAAGGCAAGGGGGTGGAAGGGGAGGGGGGGGGGGGGTGGGTTACTCTTTGATGGACTAGCATCCTATTAATGGAGAGTTGAAAACTTTACCATAGCTATGAACCCCAGCGCTGATGAATTACTTGAACCAAAAGACTACCTCATAGTCTCTTGTCTGAACATAGTCTTTATCACGAGCATAAAATCTGCTGCTCCCATGAACATTATTCAAAGTCTGAGGCGCACCATGGGACTGAAAAACTCGTACAGATCATCATCATCATCATCATCATCATCATCATCATCATCATCATCATCATCATCATCATCATCGTCATCATCGTCATCATCATCATTATCATCATCATCATCATTCATCATCATTATTTAAAAACACGGGAAATATATCGGGCATTAACAATTTAAGATAAAAGCTGTAACTTATTACGAGAGACTATGTATAGAGATTAATCTTCTATAATTTAAAATATTACTAGCTACTAAGTAAAGTAAACTAACGTTAGCGAGATATTTCCATTAAGGCCATGTCAAGTGGCCGAAAAATGGCGTTTAGGTGTAAAACCCCCTTAATGCAAATCGAAGCATGTTTGTCAGCAATTTGCAGAAATTTGGTTTTCCACTCTGTCCACATTTGGTTGGGATCAAGAGCTGAATCCAAAAAATTCCCAGTTCTCCTAGCTTGGAGATATCGTTAATTACTAAATTTCGCACGTTTGAAAGTTTCAAAGTTTCTGTACGTTATTGAAGTGTGACCTTATTATTATTTTATTATTATTATTATTATTATTATTATTATTATTATTATTATTATTATTATTATTATATAATGTGATTTACATGTTGGACTTCGCGCAGTTGATAAGCGCTCCTGCTTAGTTTTGTTTTGTCTTTCTTTATTTTTTCTTTTTTTTTTCACCAGTGATAGTACTTTAGACTAGCAATTTTAACTGAATAAAGTCAAATTCCATTAATACAGCTTCAATTATTACAGAGGCGCCAGGTTCACCAAGCATCACAGTGGAGATTGAAGCTACTTCACTGACAATAACATGGACTGCACCAGATTATGATGGAGGGAGTCCTATCACCGGATACCATGCGGTCATACTACACGGTGGCAAAGTGATAGAGAATAAAACCCTTGGCGCTGCTGAAAGAGAGTATCCTTTCAGTGATCTGAAAAGAAGCACAAACTATACTGTGAAAGTCTCCGCCAGGAATAAGGTTTTTGAAGGAGATGCTAGTGAACTGAAAGTCAAGATTAAGTATGAAGGTCAGTATATATGCGCGCAGGCATCAAGTGTAGTTGGTAGTTATGGCTTGAGACTTTTTGTATTTAAATTTGGAGTTTCTGGCACTAGTTAGTCTGGAAAATATACTATTCTTAAAATTTATAGGAAACTACATCCAAGTCCTTAGTGGCATATTTTTCATATCCTAACTAGTATGAAAATTGATGACGTCGTTTCCCGCCCTTTTTTTTACGGTTTGTGGCGCAAACAGTCAGTGGGGAATGGCGCCGGAGCGATAACTTCGAGAAGTTCTCTGAAGCCGACGTAAAATGCTTCACCGAGGAACAGGACAATACTAACACGAAGAAGAAATGACAAATTTTAAGGGGCATATTGGATCATCCAGGGCGATTAATTAATTCCTACTGAAGAGAGAAGGATTCGATTCGAACGATTCGATTTGATTTGTATTTTCTGTCCTGTATATCAATGCAGATTTGAAACCAAACCATGATTTTTGTCATTGCGATTTTGCAGTCGCAGATGGAAAATTGTTCTTTGAAGACCCCTTACCTGTTTATCATTGGATAGATTTGCAAGCTGGCTGACAACCTCACAATTTTTAGAAGTGAACCTTTGAAACTCTTTACGTTAACTTTATTATCTGTTTTAGTTTTAGTTCGTAACTCAATTTATTAGCATTTTCACAACTTGATGCAACTGTTACTATCAATTTCATTCCTTTGAGAACCGCAATGATGAGAGTCGACCTGAAGAAAACATCCCTAAGTAAAGATTTTTAATTTTTAATGAAGACCTTAAACTAGCCATTAAATACTTTTCTAGTAATCTGTTTTTTCTCTAACACACCACTATCTGAATCTCTTCTAGTGACTACTAAGCCCTCAGAGAATCAAAGAGGTGAGAGGAGCAAAGTTCTTATCATATTTTGACATTATATACTATTTACTGATCAGCAATGCCATTCACAAGTTGAATAACAGTTCAACCTTCCCAGTATTAGCTACTTTGAAATTTCCTAAAAAGCACTATTGTGCTAATTTGGGACACTTTAAATCAGTGAAATAAATATACAAACTTAAAGGGAGAGTTTCACGGTTCGGCGCATGTGCGAGCGATAACGTAAGCGCTGTCAAGCCAATTGTTTTTGGACCAATTAGAAGCGAGTACACAACACCGGCGGGCAAGTCTTATAACTTGCTGGCATAAAAATAAAACTGACCGGCCAGTGTTTCGGTCACGTTTCAGAAAGAAACAAAAAGGCTGTCCATGTAAAACACATGGGGATTTTTGCAGCGCCGCTTCGTGAATGTCCCATGACATTCAAGAAATGCCAGAACTTATGCGAACGTATACGGTTTTATTTTAGTACAATGTCGATATCTCGGGGCATCGACCTTTTTTTATTACGCGCGGTTCGAAAAGCCGAGAAGCTCCCTCAAACTTACGTACTTAAATCCAGTATTTCATCAGCATTCAGTGATAAACTTACTATAGTGTGTACGCTCGATGGCCTGATTTTATTAGACCACCGAGAAGGCGAAGAACGAGAAATCCGCAAGCTTCAAGAAGCGATGCGACCGTTTAGTAACAACAACACTGAGCGTCCTTCCGAGATGCTGGAATGCATTTGAGAAAACTCTGCCATAGTAACAAATCAAAAACTGCGTTTGCCATTCACAATGACCATAATTTTATAGATAAATGAATACCTTACAATAGATTTTGTAGTTTGCCGCAAATCTTTTGAATTTTTTTTTAATGCCCGCTATTCGAGCCCGCTAATAGACGACTACAACTAAAACTCGCACATTTGACCTATATTTATTCCCTTCGCGTCTCAGTGTTGTACAATTTTTTCCATCCAAAGCAAAACACTGATGTTTGATGCTGTTTGTCCGTCGAATTCTCCGTTTTTGACAGTTCACTTCCATATGAACAAACAGTACGATTGAAATCTAGAAAATCCTCGCGAGTTCATCCAAAGCCAGTTGGTGACCTTTGCCATTTCCAGCGAAAGCAGATGTGCCGCGAAATCGTTGTCTATTTTAAACAGACTTATCTCTTTACCAATTTTCCACGTTTGGTGGACGTATCTTGTTAACCACACAGGATTTCTACATCCACTCCACTCTGTCCGCTTTAACTTCTGTGCTTCCAGAGAGTCCACAGAACGTCCCGTCGCCGGTCGGCCGCGACGTCTCCTTGCCGATCCATCGACAAAAATGTCGTTTTCGGATGCTAAAACACTTTTGACCTTACAAAAATCGAACTTATATTTAGAACAGGAAACAACGATTATAAAAAGTTAAGAACGAAGAGCGGATGATCCAATTTCGGGCGCGATTTCAACAGATTGTTCCACCAAAAGCTCGCATCGAATTTAGTGTCGACCCGTACAATTTATTTTTGAGCCGGTCTGCTCGCGCATGCGCTTGACCGTGAAACTCGGCCTTTAACATAACATATGTTAGAAATCCTGACTGGTGGGAGAGAAACCAGTTGGCTATTTACAAAGCATAGCCTTGGATTTGAAAACGGGGCTATCGTGAAACAAATGCAAGAGACACTTATATGAGTGATATGCACCTTACGAGCAAGCTGGCTAACATTACTGCTAAAGAAAAATTACAAAATTCTTCTATTTTTCAGGTTCTGGTATTGTACATGTTGTGTACATCCCTGCCATCATATTTTTGGTGATGGCAATTGTTTTTTTGATTGTTTTGGCCTGGAGGATGCGCCGTCGCCCTTGCCCAAGATGCGGGGCTCTTGTGGCTAAGGTCAGTGATGCAAAACAGTCATCCAAGTATCGGGTCAATGTTATTCATTTAAGTATTGTAGTTTGCTTCTGTTCACTTTCTTTTTAAATTTGCAATCGTTCTTAAATTATTGTAGGTTTCGTAGACATTCAAACTGTGAATAAATTGGTTCAATGTCTTGGGATCACAAACTTTGCGTCTTTGATAACGGTGCATTACCATGTAGTTAGCGAAACACGCTTACTAAGGTCTTGTACAGCGGCTGCCTTCATTAAGCTGCGTAGAGTAACGCATAACCATGTACAGAGTTATGTCATGTGCATTTGTAACAACGCAGGACTGCTTTACTTCCTCTTCGAATAATTTTTTTCGTCATTGGAAGAAACGTTAAAATAATTGAGGCCGTAGAATCGTTTAAGCGGTTTCAACATTGACCAACATTCGTTCAACAAAAGTTGCACGGATGTTGAGCAAATGCTGGATAAATGTTGAACTGAGTGTTCAAGTACCTTCAACACCACTCAATGTTTTCGAGAACAAAGAAAATGTTGTATGGGTGTTGGATGAAAGTTTAAACCGATTTAAATTTGATTCAACACTCTTTCAACAAGCTTTCAATATTTTTTTACGCTTTCGACAATGATGAACGAACTGTTCAAACGCCCCAACATTTGGTTCCACAAAGTGTTGAATGCATGTTGAACCAAATGTTGAAACCGTTTAAACGGGCCTTAATGTTACCTGGTTTACCACAATCCTCACCGTGACTCATTCATTAGTCATAGGGATGTTACTATTATTCAGTAATGTTGCAGGGAATTACCAACCGTTAGCTATGCCGGAATGTACTTTTGAGGTCATTCACGGGGCTTGAAAACATGGAACCTGTTTCTATCTTTATTTCTTTTCATATTAATTGATAATTTGCTTACTATTTCCCCCTAGAATCAAGTAAGTCCGCAGGAAGAACAGGAAACACAACCCTTAAACGGGGAACAGGCGAATGAGTCACCGACTTACGCAACACCAATAGTTGGAGACTTTATGCCACTTTATCCCTCAGGAAGAAGCTGGGAAATCAGCCGAGAGCAAGTAACCGTCATCAAGGTTATTGGCAAAGGAGCATTTTCGCAGGTTGCTCAAGCAACAGTAAGAGGCATGCGCGGTAGGCAGGAAAACATGACAGTAGCGGTGAAAATGCTTAAAGGTGGGTTGCCATTGATCATCGTCACAACTCCGCCATTTTCATTTTCTTGTCACGAAAAAAATTTAATAAACTGAAATAATAATGGAACAGCGCGATGAAGAGTATTTCGAAAAGGCTACTGATCGTTATATTTGCAGTAAACCTTATACGCCTAATGAAATTAATTGCCAAGTTAGCATCACAAAATGCACTCACAATTAGGAGTGGCATTGCTTGTTTGGAATTTTCGATTTATTAGGTTACTTTGGGTCGCTAAGATGTACTCGCAAGTCGACGGAAGTTTGGAGTAATTCCAAATACAGCTTTCTGCGTTTGCCCTTACAACACTAAGACCACCTAAACGATTATTCAAGGCAACTAACGTTAAATTAAATAAATAAATTTTATTAGTTGACTCCATTAAAATGGCTTTTCAGCCAAAAGTTACCAATATGTTTTACTTCTTCTTCTCTGCAGAAGATGCTCCTGATTCAGACAGAAACGACTTGCTTTCAGAACTTGAGTTGATGAAAAAGCTGAAACCTCATCCACACGTGATCAAGCTTATTGGATGTGTCACGCAGGATGGTAAATGAATACCGCGACATTAATATCGGCTGACACTAGTTCCCACAATTCAAACTTACTTAGAACCCCTTATCAGGTTTAGAAAATGTAGTATTCGTTATCATCATAGTACTGTCGTACACGAGAACAGAACCCCATTCATTAAACAAAGAAATGACTGACTGGTGTTTTGGTTGGAGGAATGCACTATTCTGATTTCGTTCTTCTTTTATTCTAAAGTTTGAAATAAGTTTACTTTTTGTAATTTCCAATGAGAGACAGCATCCAGTTTGAGGCATGGAAAACAATGTTTAACTAATAATATCATATTTTCCGGGAATCTGTTTGCTGTATACTTACAAATACACAAGGTTCTGTAGTTTCCATAAATCAAAACAAATATAAGAACTTTATAACATATCTGTCAACGGTACAGGGAACCAGGTAGAACTTTTCAAAGATCGCCTATTCAAAGATTACTGACAAACTTCTGAAGCTATTTTACCAACTTTTTTCTTTTTTTTTTTTGTTGTCTTTTTTCTATTTCTTGATATGAAACTATAGACCCCCTGTTGGTCCTTATTGAATATGTGCCATTTGGTGACCTGCTGGGATACTTAAGGAAGAGCCGAGGACTAAATGACAAGTACTATGAGGCCCAGGATATAAAGTCGCAGTCCAATCTGACCGCCGAACAGTTGATGAAGTTCGCTTGGCAGGTTGCTGATGGAATGTGTTACTTGTCTTCAGAAAAGGTTTCCGTAAATTTCATGTGCGATTGGCACCCACATCAGCATATACACACAAACAAATTTTCAAACTGATATCGTATTTCAGAGTTACAAGTAAAGGTAAAACTAGTTGTTCGATTGCAATTTTTTAAGAAAAATACATCTTCAGAACTGTTTTGACATGTGTTTATTGGAGTTGGGGGACATTTTTGGCAATCTAGGACATACATAAAGAGACACCTGGATGATAGCTATAGATTACTCAGAAAACAACATGTAGGTCACCATTTCTCGTCCCAAAAGTTCGTCGCCTTGTCTCGAACTTTTTTTAAAGACAATTTCACCGACACTGCACGCAGATACATTGTTTCTTTTAGATAATTCATCGTGACTTAGCAGCGAGAAATATTCTTGTTGGAGAAGAAGAGGTGTGTAAGGTGACAGATTTTGGGATGGCAAGGAATGCAAACCAGGATGACATTTACACAAGAAAAATCCGGGTAAGAGTAAAAATAAGAACGAAATTGAAATATTCAGTCTTAACTTCATTGAGCTAAAATTTACTGAATCTCCGGCATAGAATTAAATGGAGCAGACATTTTCGAGCTATTGATTTTGAAACGTTTGGTCAGTCTCTAAATCTTCTCCCTTTTTTGAAAATTGAAAATATCGGAAATCTTCTGATCCGTTTTGGAGTTCCAGTTTAGCCAGAACAAGTGTTCAATTTATAGCCGTGAATTGATGAGTAACGGGCAGGGACTTTTATTGATTATGGTATGTTCCGATATGCTGTTCTGAATAAGATATTGCATGGTGGTCTTTCTTTTCCCAGGGACGACTGCCTGTGAAATGGACTGCGTATGAGGCATTGATGTATGGAACATACACCACACAAAGTGACGTGTAAGTAGTTCCATTGAAACTGAACGATATTGGCTTTCTGATATGGTGATTGTCTGTGTAAACGTGTTGAAATAAAATTCGCTTTTTGCAACACAGCTTTCGTCTTCCTAATACAATAATTTCGATAGCTTCCGCGGGACATTCTTTCAATTGTTGCTTCCTTTCTTGATTGCTTGCTTCCTTCATTCATTCCTTCATTCATTCCTTCCTTCCTTCCTTCCTTCCTTCCTTCCTTCCTTCCTTCCTTCCTTCCTTACTTCCTTCCTTCCTTCCTTCCCAGCCATTATTGATCGACTGATTGATTAATTGATTGATTGCCCCTTTTTGCAGATGGAGTTATGGAATTCTCCTTTATGAAATCCTCACCGTCGGTAAGCTTCATTTTATACTTTTAATTTATGTTGCCACGAGAATATTGACCACATAAGGAAAGAAGAACTGATTTCACTGAAATACAGCAGACTGAGGGCCAACAGAAAACAACGTTGGCACTGTAATTATTATGAGAACAAATTAACAACTGTAGTGCAACTAAATTTAACAACGGCAATAGGGATAATTCAGACCTCTCGTTTTTCTCTCTAGGTGGATCTCCGTACCCGAATATAAAAGCTCGCCATATAGCTAGGAAAATCCAAGAAGGATACAGATTGCAACAACCGAGACATGTGGATAGCAAACTGTAAGTTGTCTTTTTTTTCCGAAATGTGTTTTCTTTATCTGAGTAAAGAGAAAAACACACCATTATTAAAACAAATACCAGATTTTTAAATCTGTTAAACTTTAAGGAGGCCTTACAGAACTTTCTCAGTGAAGTTAATATTTCTGTGGTTAGGGTCTTTTTTTAATTTTTGATATTACTTTCTACACTCGCCTTGTATTCAATACGGGGTGTTGCCCAGCTCATATCAATGACGTTACAGTTGATAAAGCCTTCGGATTTGCTGGTCAGCTTTCTTATCCGCGCTCTTTTACTTGGCTATCATCCCAGCCAATATAACAAAATCAGATGCATTCATATTCTCTCATTGATATCAGTTCACCTTTTAATCGGTCGTCTGGTTGAAGGATGAGTCACACCTACTGATCATTGTACCCAGAAGCGTGTTTTGTGGGCAACACAACGAGGATAGGATTTCAGTCAACTTTTGTAACTCCGAGAACAACTTGAAACCTATATCGTGCTGGAAAGGTAGCATGCGCATAATCAACAACACTATCAAGTTTAGTAAAATCTATTTTCTTACTCCAATGGGCCCTTTGCAGCTAACGGTCACATGATACAGAATCCGCCATGCTTGAGAGTAAGTTGTGCACTGGGACATCCAAAACAAAGTGATTTCATTCAGTCACACTTGAATTTTCTTTGTTTTTGGATGTCCCAGTGCGAAGCTTTCTCTCTAGCATGGCGGCTTTTGAGCCATATGACCGTTAGCTGCAAAGAGCCCATTGAATTTCGAAGATTGCAGTTGAAGCTCCATATGTGCATCGTTTTGTTATTTTTCATGGTTTAGGTTTGAGATTTTGCTTAAGTGTTGGGAAGAAAACCCAATTGATCGACCTACGTTTGATGAACTTAGGAAGACCATGAAAGATATGTGGGAACAACCCGAGGTGAGGGGAAACTGTTAAAGATTATCAATTTTAGTTTAAAAAGAGAGGGAAAGAATGGGATGGACCGAATTCAATTCATATAAATTAAGCTTGCGCAGGAAAACAACTGAGATGCTACTCGCGTTTTGGTTAGCCTGCGAACGCAGTCATATTTTCGGATGTCACTTTTCAGAGAAACGGCAGCCGTAAATACGTCTGCGTTCGCAGCCTACGTTTTGATTGGTTGCAATCTTATCAACTCTTATACCAATAAGCTTCCCGTAAATTTTCGAGGGCAGAATTGCAACTCTTTGCTGTGACATGATAATCATTAACTATTATGATGTAACGACAATTGAAAATGTCTTGCATTCATAGAAGGGCAGGAGCCTTAAATTCCTGGAACACAGACGTTTAGTTTTGGCAATGTGAAAACTTTCTCGTTGTAGATATCTTTTAGGCATTAACTATAGAATTTTTTTTTTAATGTGATATCACGTTAGGTCTATAAGATTACCTGATTTCACGCACCGACCACTTTGAACATTCCGCCATTTTGAACAGAAGCTCAATTTACAGTCATTACTCTTTATATCAAGCTCCCTCGTTCTTTAAGGAACTTTTGTTTCGTTTGAGTGTTAGAGATTGTGAAAGTCTACTGGAGTCTAAGGGTGCTTAGCTGGAGAAAATGAAGTGAAAGCTAACAAATATTCCTACTAACCTATGGAGTATATTTTCTTTTTACAGACGTACGTCGACCTTAATAAGTACGACGACTGGCTGTACGTGAACCTCAGAGATCTGAAAGCAGAGTAAAGCTAATCAGAGAGTTGTCCATATACTGATAAGCAGTTTAAAGGGGAAGTATCATGAAAATTTGATGTCATTTCAAAACCCCAAAATGTTTTGTCTGTCAACAGAAACAACTTATTATAATTGTCCAGTTGTGTTATAAATCATCACCCCAGTGCAATACAACTGTCAATTAGTACCCCTGGCCAGAGACAGGGTAGGTCGGAATGTATTGAAACTTGAAAAATGTTAGGCTAATGTTTTTCAAGTTTTCGTATTTTTATGTCCAAAATGCGCTAGCTAGAGCAGAGTACGAGTTGTTCCTGTCAAGAATTGAGTTGATTTCTCTCATCGCGTTGTTCTAGAATTATTTTGTAGCAAAGTGAAGGTCTTATTTCACCATTTTTAACAAAAGAGGTAAAAAACCCATGATACTTCCCCTTTAAGAGAACAAAAAATGTCGTTTAAATTATATTACCCTATTTCTCTTAGAAAAATATATTTAGTTTAGTATTAAAGTAACGTTGACAGCTTGGTTAAAAAGTGAATTTCAAGTTCATCACCCATAGCTAAATAGCTCAGTTGCATCAGATTTAAGATACTTTTTCGTATTTTTTGACGAGAGGGCCTAAATAAAAATTATATAAGATATATAATTCTCAAACTCATTAATAATTAATCAAGAGAAAACAGAGAAAATCACTACCGTGACCGTGGTTTGGATATGTGATCCTAGTAATTACCATAAATTTTGCCAACTTTAGCCTTGAATTTCTCCAAGAATTATTGATCATTTGAGAAGCCATATCAAACACTCGAAAGTGTGTTTCATCAGATATCCAAACACCTCGAAGTCGTTTAAAAAAACTCGGCTGCGCCTCGTTTTTCCAACCTACTTCTTAGTGTTTGGATATCTGATGAGACACACCTTCTCGTGTTTGATATATTACTAGAACTATATAACCAAAAACATATGTAACTTTTAAAATAACGTTGGCTTGGTGGAAAAGTGAATTAACGTTTCTCCAACTTTCATGAATTTCGGCGGGAGCCGGGCTAGACATTAAGAAACTCGCTGATTCACTTGGCTTGATGAGCAAACGCCTGTAAACAAGTCAGTGTTATTCGAGCAAAAATTAGGTAGTGGAATATTAATACTACAATATATAAGGTATGTCGAAAACTAGAATGACCACATTAAGATCAAAACATGTTGTCAATTTTAGAAAGACACAAAATAACAGGCTTTTTAATTCCTAACCGTTTTTTGCTTGTTACCGTTATAATTATTTTGTTATTATCTGCAGAACACCAAATATGCTCATCATTATAACATTGTTTTTAAAATTTAAAATATGGCACTTTGAATTTGAGCGTGGAAATTTGTGTTAAGGCTGGTTTCCATATGATCGCAGATCGCAGATCGCAATAAGGTCTGCGATCGTCTGCTATCATATGGAAACTACTTCTGCGATCGTCTGCGATCCTGCGATCGTGATCGCAGACGATCGCAGAAGATAGAACCATGTTCTATCTAAAGGCTGGTTTCCATATGATCGCGGATCGCAGATCGCAGATCGCAATTGATCGCAGACGATCGCAGGAGATAGAACATGGTTCTATCTTCTGCGATCGTCTGCGATCACGATCGCAGGATCGCAGACGATCGCAGAAGTAGTTTCCATATGATCGCAGACGATCGCAGACCTTATTGCGATCTGCGATCTGCGAACTGCGATCCGCGATCATATGGAAACCAGCCTTTAGATAGAACATGGTTCTATCTTCTGCGATCGTCTGCGATGATCGCAGACCTTATTGCGATCTGCGATCCGCGATCATATGGAAACCAGCCTTTAATTATAAGTGTCAGTTAAGTTCTTTCGAGTAGTGCTTCTTCTTCTCTAGTTCTTTAAAATACTTTTTCGTGGTTTTTGGTGAGGGGCTAAATAAAAAGTATATAAGATATATGATAGAACTATATATAACCGAAAATATATGTAACTTTTAAAATAACGTTGGCTTGGTGGAAAAGTGAATTAACTTTTCTCCAACTTTTACGGACCTCGGCGAGAGCAGGGCTGGACATTAAGATACTCGCTGATTCACTTGGCTTGATGAGCGAACGCCTGTATACAAGTCAGTATTATTCGAGCAAAAATTAAGTCCTGGAATATTAATACAACAATATATAAGGTATCTCGAAAACTGGAACAATCACATTAACATCAAAATATGTTGTCAATTTTAGAAAGACACAAACACCAGGCTTTATAATGCCCAGTCGTTTTCTTGTTTGTTACCGTTATAAGTAATTTGATACCATCTACAGAATACCAAATTAAATACGCTCATCATTATAACATTTTTTTATTTAATATACGGTACTTTGAATTTGAGCGTGGAATATTCAATGTTAATTATAGCTATCAGTTAAGGACGGTGCCTACTATTGTTACTGCGCATACGTTCTGCGCATCGCAAGATACCCGGGTTTCCTATGGGTGGTGCCTACTAATACAGGAATATTTTTGGGCGGTTTAAATCTATACGGAGAAAGCAGAACTTACCAAATGCTTTTGGTATCTCAAAAGAAAATTGGGGGTAACCATGCATTTTTCAGAGATAATTAAGCTTCAATTTAGGAAAAAATCCCATACATTGCTTTATATTTTGGCGTTTTTTAGAGATATTATTGCTTAATTATCTCTGAAAAATGCGTGGTTACCCCCAATTTTCTTTTTGGATTCCAATAGGCCTTGCTGAGATCTACTTTTCCCGCATAGTCATAAACCGCACAAAAATACTTCGGTATTAGTGGGCACCGTCCTTAAGTTGTCTACTCCAAGTTGCTTTAAGTCATTCCAGTTTGACTATTTTCACTTACTTTTTAAAAGCTATTTTAAGCTTTTAGTGGGGTATTCCGGTAGGGAGCTTTTTTGCAGATTTACTAGTACTGTGTTGGGGTTTTGGTGACTTTTGAATAAGTGGCATTACTGAATGCTACCTTTTTGTCGTAAACACAATGAAAGTAAAGATTACTTCAAGTGGCAAAGATCAGAAACCAACAAAAACAAACTACACGGAAAAAAAGATAGAAAAGAAAGCTTTTATTTATATAAGGGTAACAGTTAGTTAAGGGACCGCGGTATTAGCTTAAAATAAATATTTTATCTTTTATTTTTAATTTATATAAGGGTAACAGTTAGTTAATGGACTGCGGTATTTGCTTAAAATAAATAAATAGTTTTATGATAAAAGAATGTGATCTTTTACAGCCTAAGTTTGGTCCAATAGCCCTTTTCACCGTTAACTCTGCTCATTTGAATTACAATGAAATCTAGCAGGTATGTGAGGCAATTTCGGGCTATTTTGTAGCTTTAGCCCGAAATTGCCTCGCATCCGCGCTGGATAACATTGTAATGCAAATGAGAAAAATCAACCGTGAAAAGGGCCATTTCAAGCCTTTCGATTCTTCTGTTTGACCGAGAAATGAAATATGACATAATTTGGCACTGCAATTTTGCTACTAAAGACTGGTTCACACGAGCTGCGCTAACGCAAAGGCGAATGTGGCTTGCGCCGGCTAGGGCTTGCTTCGCACGTATGAACCAAGTAACACTCGGATAATATAGGCTGTACAGAAATGAATTTCGTCAAGATAAAGTTTAACTTTGTTCAATGATGGAATCATTTGCGTCCACTATATTTTACTAGCTATTTCTACCTTTTTCCCACAGATTTCTTAGGCAAAGCTTGAAACACAGCCAAATATCTCCCGCATTCGTTGTTTCCTTGTATCCTACCTTTTTCTTTCAACTGAGGAAAGAATCTGAACTTTATAATTATTTAGTCGAAATGCATTTTCTTGTCGCCCAGTCTTAGGAGGAGTCCAAGAAGAAGAACTGAAAGGCGCAAGCTATTTTGAATGTGATTGATTTTCTTCTCGTGCGTATGCTAAAAGAATCAACATACAAAGAAAGAAGGCGTTAAGTGCTAATATGACAATGCAGTTGATGTTCACGGGCAATAATATGGTTTTGGTCCTGCTCAGGCACATTTTAGCCGCCGACCATGGAGCTCCTACAGGCATTATTTCTAACAACAGCTCATTGGAATTAAAAAGTCGAGAATTTCAGAACAAGTACGTTTCTGGCAGCTAGTGTTATTCTTTATATAGGGCCTGAACGGCTTTGTTCATATTTGTGCTTCGTAATGGCGCAAATTTCCACTGTATCATGATCAACTCCAGCTTAATGAACACTGCATGGTTATTGTATAGAGGTCGTGTGCAATCTGTGGCGGTATAGATTTGGGAAAGATCGTTCTTCTTCGTCATCTTTCAAGATGTTAATCATGTCTTGAAATTGACTGGCTCGTAATTCTACGGTGTAGCCACTTGGTTGAGATCCATTTTCCGGTTTGTTTCAAATTCTGCATAAATTTCTGCATGTTCTGCGCATGTTTCTCGTGTAGCTCTGCGTGTTCGCACCAAAACTCCCCATTGAGCTAACTTTCCAGAGATCTCAAGCAGAGCTGTCTATGGAGCTATCTGCTTTATACCTGCATGTTTCTTGTGTAGCTCCGCGTGTTCAAACCAAAACTCCCTACTGAGCTAACTTTCCAGAGATCTCAAGCAGAGCTGTCTATGGAGCTATCTGCTTTATACCTGACGTAGATTGAACTCACTTCTTGTTCACATTTCTCTCGCTTACGACTGAACCGCCTTTGGCGAAGAGCGCCGCTTAGTAATAACATGAGAAATTTTAAGACTGGCTGCTCGCTTATTACTTAAAGACCTGTAAGAGATGAGCTGAGATAATTGTAGAGCTTTTACTTTTTCTAATAAGGGAGTAAGCCAACGCTATCACAATATAAATAGCAGAGAAAAACATTAACTTTTTTGTTTTAAATCGAAGTTCTTCGGAATGCCGTCGTCGTTTGATCACCAAAATAAAATATAATTTGCTCCAAGGCTTTCTTAAACGCAGAATATCTTTTTTTCCATTTATTTATTTATTTATTTATTTATTTATTTATTTATTTATTTATTTATTTATTTATTGAGTTTTTGCAATGAACATTTAAAATGATATAAAAAATACATAAAACATGAGGAACATATACTGATTAATTATCAAAAAAGACCAGAAACAACACGACGGCGTTGCATTTAGGGCAGATAGTCCTCCACGATCTTATATCGTCCTGGTCGTCCTGATAATATTCCATCAGCTTTTTTTTGAAAGATTGGAGTGGGACGTTATTTCCGCGTAAGTTGTCAGGTAGTACATTCCAAATGCAGCTACAGTGAATGGAAAAAGAGCGCTAATACGTTACCGTTCCGCATTTCTGATTGTTCAAAGAAACAGAGTTATTGCTTGAAGATCTAGTTTGTTTAGCCGGTTGTTTAACAACAGGCAGATACCCCCTATTTACTTAATTTAAGTTATTTACAGCCTTGTAAAAGAAAACAATGTCAAGGTATTCATTCAACTGAAATCTGTTCGTGTACGTAATGTCGCAGCGGAAAGGGCGCTTCAAGATGTATTTTGTCGCACGCCACTGAACACATTCATCTTCCTTTAGCAAACCAACGGACTGTGGCTGCCACACCTGTGTAGCACATCCAAGGTGACAGCGGACGATGGCCAAATACAATGTGCGGCGTGTCTGGACGCTATGGATGCTCTTGGACGCCCGGCGCACAAAGCCGAGAAGTATATTGGCTTTAGCACATTTAATTTTATGAATTCTTCAATTGTCGTCAATTCGTCAATTCCTCGCATCGTCAATTCGTCACATTGTTCGGATATCTGTTTATACCAGGTAAGGTCGCTTAAGATCATTGGTAAGATCATCGCTTCAGGCCTTAAAAATTATGCTCTATATGCTAAGCGCACTCTCTGAAACGAAAGCTAACAATTTCCTCGATAACTAAAGAGCATAGAAAGGAAAATTTAAGACTATAAGGATAGTATATGACTTTATTCAAGACAAAAATATTTACTGCTTCAACTCCGTAGTCAGCTAGGAGCTAGCCGGCATAAAATTCAGTCATCGGAATTAGTCCATTGCGTTACAGGAGGTTCAGTTGAATGATAACTTGCATTTCATATAAATAAACACAACCTGTGACCTTCCGCCATATTGGATTTGCCTCTTCTTGTTCCTAGTACTCCTCGGTTCTCTTTCTGGATTTTAGGTTATAAGAACAACCCATCCGTGCTATTTTCTCCACAAAAAGATCCTCTGACTTGTTATTTACAGCATTTATAAGATGCATTTGACAAACTGGACACGAGTTCCTGTAGTCGGCTGCTGTATTTTTCTTACACTGTCGGTACTTCCGCAAGCCGGTATGTATTCTTGTATAGATTTCCAAAATTGTTAATGCATGTGTTATCAGGATCACTTTATTACTAGAGTTCGTTCACACGTTGAAGATTGCGTTGAAATGTTTTGAGTTCAGTTTAATCAAAGTGTTGACAATGAACCGATTCAATTCGCTTGGGCTAAAGAACCACCGTTGCGTCTAGGTCTCATGAAGTTTGCTCGCCGCTGGCTGAAGCGAATGATCATGACACCTAAATCATTTGGTCGGGCTCAACGTAGAAGCCAGAATGTAACATTTGATATTGCTTATTGCTTACGCAAGGATTGAATTTCTCTTAAAGCCCCATTGATTCAAATTTCATTATTAATTCAATATTGATGTTTTGAATTTAAAACTGGGGGGTCGTACCATAACGCCATAATATGCTGAGTTTTCAGTTCAATCGAGCGTGACATTTGATAAACTTCAGTTTCACCTGAAGCGAAACACAACGAACGGGTATCAAAGAATGCAAATCAATTTATCAACTGTAACATTATTACTCCTCAGTGCCTGGAAGGAGCTCAGTAAAACCACAGGCAACCCAAGTCACGATAGCTATTTTAAGGTGGCATTTCGATGTAACCGGCGGCAAGTTGAGAATTTCAATGAACGAACGTAAATGAAGCTATATTTCAACATTGATTCGATAAAATGAATAAGACTAACTTATCTCTGGCGTTTTGTTATTTGGTTTCGGGTTATATCACCGTTTTGGAGGTTTCTTTGAAACAATGATCTTCGGGTAATAATTTTTTTATTTTTTTATTTATTTATTTATTTTGCAACACCACAAATACAATGTAAACAAAAAAAAAAATAAAATAGATGTAACAATGGTGAGGAGACCTAAAGGAAACTATGAGGCTTATATTAATTAGGTCTCCTCAGTTATTATCTTACAAGATGAAATCAAAAAAGAAGATAAGAACACGACGACGGATACAATTACAATTTCATACAATTACAAAGTCAAACGGAAGGATATATTACGAAAAGAAAAGGTACAAGAAAATGAAAACTACTAACAGTTATTATAGAAAAATGCCTTAAGTGCTTTCTTAAAGGAGATAGAGGAGGACGAGTTGACGATTTCGGTACACAAGGAGTTGTAAAATTTAGGTCCCTGGTAAAAAACGGAAAATTGTTTGATGTTAGTTCGACAAATAGGCAAACGATATAAATGAGAGTTTCTTGTATGATACGAATGAATTTCTTTCTGTAAGGTGAATTTACTGTCAAATATTAAAGGAAGGGTACGGTTTCGGTAAGAGTACATGAAAAAACCTAATTGAAATAGGTGTATGTCATGAAATTTTAAAATACCAAGTTTTCCAAAGATTGGATCAATATGTGCATAGAAATGGGTTTTAGCTATAGTTCTCACCACTCGTTTGAACTGAAGAATTTCAAGACGAAGAAGGTTAGATTTGTAAGTGGAGGCCCAAATTAAGTTGCAGTAAAGAAAGTATGGGTAGACTAATGGTTTATTTATCAACGAGGATCTATCGAAGGAAACCATCGAGAAGCGCGAGGTTCAGAGGCCAAAAATGGAAGAAGCTAAACGAAATGGGAAAACGGCTTACTTCGTTTTGGAGAGATAGATTAGTTAGGCTTGGTAAGTTCTAGTTCCTTTTGTAAAGCTAGTTTCCCTTTCGTCAAATACTGGCTTCAGAAACTAGCCAAGAACAAAACTTGCCGGGCTGTCGCACAGAGTAGGACTAGCCTGAGTAACAGGCTTTTCGGAGGGGGGGGGGGGGGGGGTTATTTTGATCTTATTTCAACTTCATACTCTTACATAACGCCGGCTTTGGTTAGCTGTGAGTGCCACTAGCCAAAACAGTTATACTAATATTGACCGGACGCGAAAGGTATCCATGCAAGAATGCACCAATTCACCATTGAAGGGGCACTATCTGAATAAAAAATACGGCTAGATAAATGATCCAATGATAATACCTGCGGGTACATCTATCTCTCTTACTGTGATGAGTAGATTTTAAAATGGATTGCGTCTGATGAAAGGTGATGGTGGTTGGTAGTAGTGTCCCTGTGTCGCTTTCTGTTTCACTTAGCTTAAAGCATTGTCTGCTATGAATGACAACTGAATTTGACTGTGCTTTGAATGTAATCGTCTACCTTTCGATCTCATCGTTAGTTTGGATACTGCCTGAAAGACTTGGCTTGAGATTTGACGTTCTCAGTATATCTAGTAGCCCATTTAGGTCGATTTATGGCCATTAAAGTGTCCACGACCCGAATGCATTGTGCGCTATATTTTTCGCTTGTTTTTACTATTATTATTATTATTATTATTATTATTATTATTATTATTATTATTATTATTATTATTATTATTATACAGGCAGTAAGCTAAAATAGTTTAATCATAATATTGGATCTCTGCAAGAGATTAATTTGGAAAATTTCTGGCCTTGAATGTTGTTTGAATGTTATTCTCGGGAGTATTGTAAATACTTACGAAGACGTCTTAGCCCCTTTTTCCTTTAGGCTGGTTTTGAGTTCCTGAGCGTGGGAGGATGGGGAACTGCTCCCCTCCCCATGTAACTTTAACTCTGCACATTCATCTAGCTCAGTGTCACATTCCTATGCCTTAATCTTCAATGATAATAAAAAAAAAAAAAGATTGAGAAACGCGAGTTTTTTTTTTTTCCTTTTTTACTTTTGTTTTTGCGAATATGTCTGCCTTTCTAATTAAGTCCACTTGAGTGTATCTTCCACAAAGAATGTTATTATTAAGTTTTAAGTTGAACAAGTTTTTGTGAAGCTCTACATGTCTGATTAGCCACTTTGCAATTAGCCCCTTTAACGGATAATAAGGCGCTCTGAGCTCTGGCATTGTAAACGTTAACCGGATGACCACTTAATACTCTGCTGCTATAGGCTACTCAAAAACGGACTCTTCTATCTACACGATCTACACGACCATGAGCTACTGAAGATATCTAATGGTATAAAAAATTAGACCTGACCTACCGAGAACGGGCCAATACCGACAAGCCTAACTCAGTAGCACTTGAGTTGGCATAACAATGTTTTTCTTTCTTTTCTTCATATACACTAATTCTACTGAGCTATTGAAACTTTGAACATGTTGATTATTACGTTTTCCTGTCCAAGGTACATTAACATTTACATCATCATATAGAGGAGGCAGAGTGAATGGAGTTTCTGGCACCACAGTGACATTCACATGGAGCTTCTTAGGTGATACTGGAAAAGTAGACTGGGGAATCAAAAAGGACAACGTAAACCAGATTACCACACTAGTACTTCTTGACCAGACTGGTATGATACCATTTAGTCCTCCTGCTCCTGGTGCATACGTCAAACGAGTTAATGGATCCTTTAATGGGGATTCATCTGCCGCACAGGCCATCTTCAGCCTTGCTAACATCACAAAAAACGATGAGAAAATTTATGGCTGCGAAGCAAGGTCATCAGATTTATCTGTCACACTATTTGACACAGTGGCATTAGTTGTCGTAGGTGAGTCGTTGCATCTTTTAACGGTACTGACTGTACTTGAATTTATTTAACTTCATTCCTCGGAAACAGAAGTTTTAATGAAAGATTGTGTTCAAATTTCATCAAGCTACTTACTGAATGTATTTTTTCTATAAAACTTAAATATCATGTCAAGGTCACCATAGTTGTTCTCTAGAAACGAAGCGTTGAAATATATAATTGTAATTTATGCAACTTCATCAAAATTTATTATCACATTATTTGACACTGTCGTTTTAGTTGTTTTGGGCACCTGAATAGCTAATCAAAATTAGGCATGAAAAGTATTTATAATTAGCATTTGTTATTGCTCATTGAAGTTTCACTGAGTTAGTTTTAAACAATATTAAAATGGAGCAATATTTTTTTGACTGAATAGCTAACTAAATTACGCATGAGAAGTATTCATGATTAGCATTTGTTATTGCATATTGAACTGTTTCAGTTTGTTCTAAACAATTGAAATGGAGCAATATTGTTCAAAAGATCAGAGAGGCCGCTTACGACTTTGAGAAAAGCTTTATGTCTCTATGATTTTTTAGGTCATATCAAATTATATCAAGCATACAACAATCTCTTTATTAATATGTCTTAAATCCTTCCTCACCGACCACAGATACCCCTTAACCTTAAAATATTTTAATTTCTTCTTTGTGACCAATAGAAAATGCTTACACACATCTCGAAAACGTTTAAACAAATCACAATTAAATTCAGTCACCATGTTTTGTCTTAATGCGCACATGCGGTACAACACTAAGCCCTGTGAAGTGTCTGGGTCGATCCGGTTTTCGGGCTCGGGCACTAGTCTAAACAGACATTTTTTGGGTGCCCGAGCAAAAATCTCAGCACCGTGCCTAGCCACTGGCATTACTACCCGGGCACCGGTCGTTGGCAAGAACAATGGTCTGAAACAGGATTTTCTTCCCTCTCGTTTGCTCAATGTCTCTCTGTGATATAATAAATAAGATAGCAGGTCATGGACGAACAAGAACACGGATTGTTCCTTGGGACCGATTAAGGAGTTGCATGTTCATCCCCCTGGATCATTATCTGAAATATGATATCAAGAGCTGCACACTTCTCAGATTATGCTCACCATCACCCTTTTCTGTGTCATGCAATTACAGTCAGTAACATGCCAAGTGTCAAAACTTACAATCCATTGTTCAGTACCCTGTCATCCTTTCCCAAGGTTGGTACTGGTTTTGCAGTTGGTACTGGCAGTACTGGCAGTTGGTTACAGTCTTGATTTGTTGTGCTCTCACCACATAATACTTGTCCAACTCCTTGTCCAATACAGTTGTTGTGCAAGCTTTGTTCATGACTTGCAACTTCTGTGTACCACAGTACCAGGAGTGTCACAATCTCCAGTACTCTACCTACTCCTTTGTTAGGTATTGGCTGCAGAATAGCAGCGACATAACTTGTACATAATAAAGTGATTTGAACCATGATTCAGGTATTGCTGCCAAAACAAATGTAACACAGTGTAGTACACCTGTTATATCAATATTGAATTAAGGATATAATAGTTGCCAGGGTTACTATTTACACCATCTCATTCATAAGGTAAATTCACTCCTTGATGAGTTATTTTATGTCTCTTTTTCTTGTCATGTACATTTCAATACAAGATGTTGAGTGTAAAATAGTTTTCGGCCGAGTGCTTACTTTATTTTTAGAACTATAAATAGATATGATTGTCAGCTAATTTGTTTGTTTTGATGAGCAAAAAACTATAAGCCAACACCTGCAAAGTGTTGTGGCTTCCTTGCACAGCCTTTTTTTTTTTTTGTACTACTCCAGAACTCCACTCAGTGACAAATTGATTATGCTTGAAATTAATTAACATTTCTTTGAAATTCAAATAACAAATTACGCTGTGAATGATTTATGTTCTGTACTACTTGGCGTACACATTGTCACTGTCAATGGATATTCTGTAAGATTGCATTTGTCTGTATCGTTCTGGATTTTTCTATTGGAGGACAGACGCATAGACAACGTCGCCATTAACAACTTTTGCTTCTTTATTATATAAAACAAATAGGGCCAGTTATTTAAACTGTCTAAAGCCCCATTCACACCAAAAAAACAAGTTTAATTAAACCAGGTTTAACAAAATGAAAATTGGTAACAGAAAGCTGAACCATTGGCTTTGAGATAGGATTCAAGTAAACTTTAACTTAATGCTTTCATTTGTGCTAAATCTGCAGTCAACAAAAATCCGAAAGTAGATTTTACGAAGGAAACAATTTTAAACTGTGTTTAACTAAACAGCTTTTAAACGTGTTCAAGCCTTGGTGTGAATACGGCATAACTTAGGCCGCGGCTTGTTTTCTCGTCTGCGATGCAAGCCTTCTTGCTACCGTCAGCAACAGACAATGTGACAACAGACAATGATTGTTGGCAAAACTGAAAATAGCTTAGAACGTGGTTTTGTTAAACGCCGTCTAAACTGCCTTTTAATAACTGGCCCATCGATTCCATGTTGTCGATCGTCTGTTCAGTAATAGATCACAGAAGACAACAAATTGTGGTAAGAACATCAGTGACACGCTCTGCCTCGTGTACCACTTTTTTGTTCTTACCACATTTTGACGCCATCTGTGATCTATTACTGAACAGACGCACGTCAACATGGAATCTCTTTGTTAAACAGAATCAACAAAGGGGACAGTACTTCTTCATAGGCTCTTTTTTCAGCTTACCGGGACGAATTAAGGGAGGTTCACTGATTCAGGCTACACAGCTATTAAAAAATATATGTGTCGGTTGTTATTTTTATTGCTTGTCGTGCTGTTCGAATTACATGCGAAACTAATACGAATGTATCGCAGTTTGGCGGTTATAACTATAATCCAAGGGCCTGCCCATGAAGAATTAACAACGTTCGTTTCTTTTAGCCGTGTTTAATTGCTATCAGTTAATTAATAAGTTGGTCCAGGTGCCCCAGGAATTACAGGCTCCGGCCGGAAGATAATAAACGGATAGTAAACGGTTTTTCCGTTTAAACGGAAAAGCGTTAGTGTCCGGTTTCCCAAACAGGGTCACATATATACAGGAACTACACGAACTATACAAGAACTGCATGAGCTATGCCAAAGACAGGAACCACACAAGCTACAGAGACTGCCGCCTTTTAATCGTGACGGAAGTCATGAATCTATTACCGCATTCTTACTCTAGCGTGACTTTACTTTGATGTCGAACTTCCGCTTCAGAGGTCACGTGCCATTGTAGTGCCAGTGATGGCGCGTCCGGTGAAGAATCGGTCATTTTAACTCCTTCTTAATTTCGATACATCTCTTGTACTGACGTTCATAAAGAAAGACTTTCCGATGAGCTGTCCGCAATATGATAAGATGCATTTTGTAAAGCCACTTGTAATAACTGCAGTCCGCGGGTTCACGATGGCCATGTTGTTATTTCCGAGGCCAGGTATGTTGTGCTTTCATTCTCTTTAATGATGGTTGTTAAGTTAAGACAACTTTGCAACAGAAAAGCAAATTCGTTGCTTATATCTCTATTGCTGGTAACACATAAATGTTGATGAACTAAACACGTTATCTGATGCCCTTTTCTGTACCGAGTATGAAGCAGTAGACATTTTCCGCCTCGGTTACCAAGTATCAATAATATTGACTGTAAGGCGTATGTCATTCAATTTAGGGATTGAAGGCACGTTCCCAGTGCCATAAGCGCAATTTATACTCGGAGAGATCGTGCTTTGTTATCTAAAAAAAATCCGGCGAAATTTACATATGGCTGAAGGTACGTCTGAGTAGATAACTTGGATCTGGATGACATGGCAAGCTATGACACGGTCGAATGATTCGTATTGTTCAGGACAGAATGGTAGTTTAATTCCCAAATTAATCGCGGATTTAATTTTTTTTCTTATTTCGTGTAGCAAACGAAACAAATGCTAAGGGAGTGTTCATTATTTATGGGAAGGGGGGGGGGGGGAGGCTGGCAAATGGGAGGGGGGGCAAGCGAAGTTTACTCCCCTATTTAGGTGGGGGCAGAGAGGTTTTACTCTCGATCTGGGGAAGAGGGGGGGGGGGGGGGGACAAAAAAAGTTTGAAGGTTGATATCATTAGTTTTGGGTTTTTTTTAATTCTTCCAGAACCGCATGACATTTAATGTACTTGTACCACAGTAAATCAAACCATAATCTCACACCAATAGTTTACACAGCAAATGGGTTCCATTCAATGGATTTGCTTCTTAGATATGTTTGGATTTCACTGACTGCACCAACAGATAGGCCGCCCTCAGAAATAAGTTGTTCTAGGCCTTTCACTAGAACGGTTAGGTGAAGGCTGTCAGTGTTTTGTAGGCAGATCATGTCATCTGACAGTGGCAATATAACTTCTTCTGCGCTTTGCCCAGTCAAGGACTCCACAACTGCAGCTCGGCAAAGTCTTTTTCTCTTTTCTTTCCTCTGTTTTGCCTTTCTCTTGGCCTCTTTCCGCCTCCTACTCACTCCATTTTTGTTTTTTTGAATGTCTGCCAATTGCCCAACTACCCTCTTTTCCTGCCTTGTGGTATTTTCCAGACTAGTGATTACACTCTGTATCACTTCAACCCGTACATTAACATACGCAATAGTTTCTTCTACTGCTAATGGAGCAAGCAAAAGGCAGGCGAGTAAAGCGCTAAGTGGAGGATGAGAGTATGGTTTGATAATAAATGCATCATTGGGAGGGGGGGGGGGGGTCATAAACGTTTACATGTTCTAGCTGGGGGGGGGGGGGGGGGGAAGTTATCCTTCATCATTGAGGGGGGTACAAAAAGTTCCAAACGTTCCGTTTCCCCATTTGCCAGCCCCCCTCCCCATAAATAGTGAACACTCCCTAAATGCAATTTGCCATTTTATTGGATCGATTATCCCCAGATAAGAAAGAGAGGGATGAAACGGATTAGCAAGGATTAGCTTAAGGAAACTTTTGATTCGGAGAGTATTTTAAATGGCAAAAAAAAAAAAAACTGATGAACTATTTAAAAGTCCATTACCGTCGATCAAGCTGAAGGCCTCTCATTTGATTTGGTTTCAGCAAGATGAAAACCATTTAAAACAAAGAATTTTTGATTATTAGGACGTTCATGTCGTTTAAAACTGAAGGCAATGAATCAAATTGAAATACGTGTTGCAGCATCGCTGACTTGTTGTCAATGCATCTTGCTCTTCACTGAGGACTCTAAATTTTCTACCAATCAAATAAATTACATTTTTTTTTAGATACTTTTGATTACTGAAGTGTTCTTTCGCTATGGCTGGTTCCAACTTGAAACTAAGGCCAACATAAACTCCAGCCGCTTCTCGCTGGAGAAATAGCGTTAATCAAAACATCAGTTGGACAAATCTTCAAAGTTTATTTCATGTTGATATATTGCTTCGCGTTCATTTAGAAATAGAAAGTGTTGGTACTTGATCAAATGATAACAATGTAATAGTGTAATCTCATAGATTGTAGATACACAGTTAGTCATGAAATTTTCTGAAACCTTTTTCTAAGATAACTTTGCTCTGAACAGTGATGCAGAAATAGCCTAGTTGTTCCTTTTCTACAAACCGTTTGACTTCTCGGTTTCTGAATCTTCATACAAAAAAGTCATGTAAGCAAACTCAATTTATGCCGTTAATTGAACAACCGCCCTGGCTTCCAAAATAAATTATGTGCCCCTGAGTGATGAAGAATGTTTCTTATCTGAAAACGAAATCACGATGAGAAAAAAAAAATAATTCGAGAGACCTTGAAGAGCAAAATACCTGCAAAGAGAACGGCGAGGAACCTAAAGAAAAGAAATCACATGGCTTTGTGGTTATTGCTTTGGTAACTCTGCCAAAGTGTCAAAATAGCACCGGTGTTGTGGCTAAAGGGAACACATTCCTAGGAATGTCCTCTCACCAGAGCCACAACTCCCTTCCTTCCACTCGAGCCTTTTGATAGCTGAATCGGACCTTGCCAAAGACTAGCGGCGACATAGTTTTGTTAATTCTTGGATCTTGCTTACCCCTGAACTACTGAATTGATCCGCTTCTGTTGCGCATCAAGCGAATGACAAAATATTGCTTATGTGGTGAATTGAAAACTAACTTGGTAGAAGAAATCGAGGGCTTTTCCGGAATATGAAACCGTTTCTTTTGACAAAAAATAATCAGAGTCAAGGTCAAACTGATTTCTTAAATTATTTGTTTTCAAAAAACGTGGAAAAGGCCAACTACAGTTAACTCCAAAATACAGTGGAGGCATTGTCAGAGCATTGGTTGGGTCTTCTGTGAATTTCACCTGGAGCTTCTCTCTGACTGGTACTTTTGGATCATTTGAATGGGGAATCAAGACATCTGGTGCGAATACCATTGCTTTAGTAATTGTAACTATACCTAGAACAGGTGACCCAGTAATAAATCAAGCATACACTGGACGTGCCAAAGGAAGTCGTAGTGGTGATCTAACGTCTGGTCAGGTCATTTTCACTCTTAGCTCCATCACATTGAATGATGATAGATCTTATGGCTGCAACATAAATCCATTGAATCAAATCCAGGACAAAAAAGATTTTGATTATTTCCACTTAGTTGTTGAAGGTGAGTAAGCTTGTTGTTTGTTAAAGATGTTTTAAAAGATTTGTCAGTAACAAATTATCTAACTTGAAACAGACCGCAAGGAGTATTCGAATTATCTACCTGCACGCCCAGGCTACCATTATTATCAGTTTAACATCTAATTTTTGAAAGATTTCCTTGTGTAGGATTTGAGGGGTAATTAACAACTGTAGAAACGATCAGACGTTGAGCTCGATGCTCAATTCAACCATTTCAGAGGAATTTGAGCATATCAAGTGTGGTCGTTACGTCTTAACATCATTTTCCTATAAGAAGGGGAAATCAGAGGAAATATAAAAATTGCCTTAGAAAAACCCCTCAGCACAGGACACACACAATCACACATAGATTTAACAATGGTACATAGATTATAAACGCTGCGTTAATCTCGAGGTCTAAACTGAATTGAACAGAGTACCAGAGTATTCCCCAAAAGTCTCTCGAATCTCTCGTTCAAAGTGTACTCAATTCAGTCAAATAAATTCCCGTGACCTTTAGCAACATACTGTTTGGGTGTCAATCCAGTACCCATAAACCTTTTTTTTTTTCCTTTGTTTGTTTGTTTTTTTTCAATCAATTCTGTCGACTCCCCCCCCCCCCCTCCCTCCATTTTCTCCTTCTTTCTTTTTGACATTCAAAGTTCTTTTTTTTTATGTGGCCACGTATTATGAATCAAAAGAAGGATCTGAGACATAAAGATGAAACAAAAGATGAAAGGATCATAAAAACGCGATCATAAAATCATAGTATTTGCTGAGAAGGCCCCTCTGCTTTATTTGATATCCTTCGCCTTGCTTGAGTGGTGGTGGTGGGGGCCTTGTCTTCTCCCCTCCTTCCTTCAAATTGCGTCGCCATGATAACAAGTCACGCGATGAAATGTGATACTACTGTCTGTCTGTCTGTCTGTGTGGCAAACTCAGCGCAAAGTTATTTATTGCGCAATCCTCCTTCCCCCATTCTTATATCGTGTTTTGACCAGTTTGAACTTTACATGGTGACGTGAGTTCCTCACCGACTTCGCTTCATTAAATTTGGTAATTTTCTGCACGTGGCATGGGTCAATAGAGACCAACAATAAACCAGGCCCGTTAGAGTTGTAGAAGGGTTAAATTAGAGTAAATAACAGTGAAACGTCCGCTCCAAGTGTCAGTCACGCATAGCAGTTATCGTTTGACCACTGCATCAGCCGAAATAATATATTACATATGCCTGGATTTCCAACCGGTTAGTAAAATGCGCTTTGTACAAACGCGGAAATAACATCCATAGATTCCCTTTTCCTTGTGTACATGCTACAGTGTGTTAGGGCCATTCGCGTCATTGAAGGGTTAAATTCTAAAGAGTGAAACTTCCGCTCCAAGTGTTAGTCACGTGGTTTGGAACAGTTAGATGCGAAACAAAACTATCGTATGACCACTACATATATTTTGTCTGAATTTTAACCGGTCAGTAAGATGTGCTTTCTATACGCGAAGCAAGCATCCATAGAATATTGCATTTTCCTTGCAATGTTTCTATTTCCGCATGAAGGTACGTATATCAACTTCTTTATGACTTGTCACGCTTCTTATTGATGGCTGCACAGGCGTGTTTTCTATTTGCTAGCTCAGTATTAGATCATTGTAGATCAAACATATACGGGTTAATCGTACAATGCTGAGTCAATTGAGTCTGATCGCTGCTACGTACATTTTTAGCATTTGCATTTCATGGCCGGTTTGTCCCCGCTAGGCTGAAGGTTCCTCTCGTACAGTCTATGGACTAATTTAAGTGACAGTGATTCAATTATCAGTCAGCCTTATGCAATAAAAATAATGAAGTTGAAAATCTTGCTTTCGTCTTATGATTACGGCAATTCCAATTAATCTACTGAGGACAGTATGCAATATGTTACCTACATCCTAATTTTTGACAAAAATTACTGATGTCCAATGATGATCATTAATGCCATCGATGTCTGATACCGCAGCGAAGGCCTTTGAAGTAATGAATGCGTCTGATATGGATATCTAAATATGCTTAAATAAAGCATAATAAATGAGCTAGTAAAACTTCCATCTGACTCGAAGTATGAAAGCAGAGAATACTTAAAAAATTCAAAACTTTGAAACTCGTTCCTATCGGCGGTAGTCGGAAGGCTTTATTAGTTCATAACGCGTGACAGTTGCAGCAAGTAGCTTAAGTTGGAGTAATGTTGACAGTAATTTTAACTAAGCGTGAAGGATGCGAAAGAGCGAATTGACCTACGGATATGACAACATCGTTCGAACTTTAGGACAATCTTCCAATGGGCCTACACTTGTTCTGATTTTTATTTTTACTCAGTCGTCTCTGGCATGACTATGTAGCTCCGTTGCTTTTATGGCTAGAGGCATTATTTTGTTGTTCGTTCTTTTGTTTGGTTTTCATATGTAAGACATAATTAGTGGCGTATCGTTCTCGTAAGTGGAGGACTTACGGGCCAATTGCACAAGCACTTGTAAGTGATTTGATTAAGTGAAAAACGTTGCGCTCCGCACTACATGAAATATCTAATCAATACTGAAAAAAATAATCAAGCCTTGAGTAATATCTGTGTTTTGTTTAGTTGGAGGTCTCCTACAATTTATACCACCACACAAGTATAATGGAACATCTGTGACAGGTTCAGTTGGGTCTACTGTGAATTTTACCTGGAGCTTCTCTGGTGATGTTGCCATAGTGTTAAAATGGGGATTAAAGAAAATAGATGCGGATGACCTTGAAAGTAATGGAGTACTAGTAACTATTAACCAGCTTGGTGTAGCGTCATTATCAGGTCCACCGTCATATAGCACACGTGTGAGTGGAAGTCGTAGTGGTGGCCCATCTTCTGGCCAAGCCAACTTTACTCTGACTTCCATCACTAAATCTGATGCGCGATATTATGGGTGCCAATTAAGCCCACTTACTGGATTTGACTCCACAATATTTGACTCGGTGCTATTGGTTGTTGAAGGTGGGCAAGGTTGTTACCTAGTACATGCATACCAAACGTAAACAGTGAAAATACTGATGTGATAATAAATGTCACCAGGGATGGATGGTGGACAAAATGGTATTATCTATTCTTTCAAGGTCCAAGTCTTTCAACTATCACTATTTCAGCTGCTAAACCCGGACTTCTGACTCTCAAAGAATCTTTTTAACTGGTAAACCAGTTACCATGTTCCCAAACATACTTACTTCATGGTCTTTTCCATTTAATTTGTGTCTAAACTGACATCACAACTAACTCCCGTCCCGTCCCGTCCCGGAAGTACTCCTGGTTCCAAACTATTAATGATTTGCCACATTGATAACGTGTTTCTGAACGCAAAACAACCTCCAGAACACAATTGTTAATATTAAAAAAACACTAACGTTGATATTAACTTTAACTCATGGAAGAAATTTCCCCTTCATAATGATCAAAAGCCTTATAATTTAACCGTCAATCGTCAAAATTGGTAAAATGTAACCGTCAAAGCTATCTCCTATCGAGACCCTCTCAGTAGCCATTCATGTGACAATTTGGTGTTTTAGTAAACATAAGAACTGCCCTAAGCTGATGTGAGCTCAGTTATAGATGTGTTCCCACGTCACCTCACGGGAAAATCTTTATGTGTTTCTGTAGATTATTCTGTGAATTAACTGATATTGTTAACTTAGAGATAAATTGCAAAACCTTTGGTCATGACAAGTATTATCTTCGTTGAGGTCCATGGTAGCGCACCGGACGCGTGCGTGGCAGTCGTAATTGATGCTCATCCTCCAGACAGGTCAAAACATCAGGACATTTTAAAAATACAGTATTGTATGAGCAATCGCCAGTCTGACATATTTCAGACTCTGTTTGAAATATTCCCAACTTGCTCAAACGTCATAGCAAATGACTCTCGAATTGTAGTTTATGGTTTTGAGAAAGTAGATTGATGTGTGCCAAAAAGTCTCGAACCTTGTATGTATTTAAGGGTTTAACCAACTTTCTAGTTATAACCCTTTCCAAAGAATAAGTAGTGAAAGGTCTCCTTGTAGGATTGTTATGTCAACCAGTTATCTATGCGAAGAAACCTCTCCCCCCTTCCTTTGGCAATATCCATATGTAAAAAGACCGTCTGGAGAGAAATTTAAGACTGGATGAGTATCCCCACCCTTGAAGTTAAGACTGAGATAAAGTATGCAAATGACGGTATTTTTTAGGAATGCAGCTTTCAAAATTAAGAGCTGAGGGTCTTTTTAGAAGTAACAAGATTAAAATGCAACTTCTATAGCTTAAAGGGTAGTGGAGTTAATCTTAGTCTGCCTTGAAGGTTGAATCCTATCTAGATGAAGAATTATTTCACATATACTTACAGTCGAACCAGGTCAAGCGTACCCCCCTAGACTCTATTTATGGATCGATTATTTGAAAATTGAACCCATTAGTTGTTTCAAAGAATGCATTCATTCATTTATTCATTGTTAGCGCGGATCAAGTTTAAATTAAAATTCGATTTTTTATTGGTTTTTAATTTGAACACTGATCTGCGCTAACAGCAATAGCCTGTAGAATTCAAACTACAGTACATTTGAAACAGCTCGTTCGTTCTGTTCCCACATGTTGTTGACACGTTCATATAATTCATTATGCAAATTTGGTCATATCATGCCGGAAGAGCACAAAGTCAAGCGCTTGCAACTGAGTCGGGCTGAAAAATTCCAATTTATCTTTCATGTATAGCATTACCCACCTTGTAGCATGAAAAAGTATGCTATATATATTACCAGACTGTCCATTATACCGCGAAGAATAGCGAAACACATGTGCCGAAGGTCATAGCCATTGTGGAAGGTCAACTGAAATGAACATCTTTCACTGTGACTAAATTAATTTGCATATACCTCAAAAAGGGAACTGCTTATTACCATAAAACCCTTCCAATCCTTTTTTTTTTTTAATAACTAACGGAATAAGCGCCAGTGTATAAACGTAAAATATCCATTTTGTGATCATTAGTGAGTTTAAACTTACCCGAAAGGACCCACTAACACCATGCCCGGTTGAAAATGGCGAATTTTCTTTCTGACAGTACGCGTTAACTGCTGCAAATCACGAGAAATCTGTTTTCTGGAAAATCCACTATTATATAAATCAAGAATTTCCGCTCTGAATACGTTGAGAGGGGTTTTCCGGCGGGCTTTCTAGTTTTCTGGTTTCATGCATTGTTCGTATAATCCTGAATCAGAAATCGAATTTTGATTTGAATACTTGAAACGACTAACGCGTTCAATTTTCAAATAATAGATTCATTGATAGAATCTAGGGGAGTACGCTTGACCTGGTTCGACTGTAAACCTTGGTTAAGGCAGGAAAAATTTTTCCAAGATTATAAAGACGATCAGCAATGAAGCGTTTTAAATTTTATACAGGTATTGAATTATTTAGCAAACATAGTTCTTATATTGAGTCACAATTTTATTTGTCTTGTATAGTAGTCGATACTGATACGTCCATATCGGCTTTGTATTTTTTTCTTTATAATTGTAATTTTTAAACCTTGTTCAGCACTTACGTATTTTGTACGAGCTTTAAGCCCGTTATGTGGCTACATAAATAAATGATTGATCGATTTGATTGATTGATTGATTGATTGATTGATTTGTTCTACCCTATCACTAACGACACACATGATGTATCAGAGAATTAACGCTGCAGTTTATGTTAAAGTATTGAAGTGAAGCCACGAATTTCATGCTGATTGTTAGTTAACTCTAGTAACGAAATGTTTTTTTTTTTTTTCATCAAATTTTCAGAGGGACCCAAGATCACCCTCCCAGCTGTTCCAAGTGTAAGTTACAATGAAGGAAGTGCTGTTAATATCAGCTGTGAAGCGACAGGAACACCAGTACCAGATGTGAGGTGGATACATAATGGGCAAGTAAAGAGTTCTGGATTAAGGACAGCTCAACTCACGTTTAATAAAATCAGCAGGGCAGATGCAGGAATGTACACTTGCAAAGCGAACAACTCTGTAGCAAGTGAAGACAAACAACTAATTCTTTCTGTTAACTGTAAGTAGACATCAATTAACTGAAACCGCTGTTAGGATAGATATACGAGCATAAATCTTTAATGGGAGATGCAAAAGATGACGAAGCCATGAAACAAGAATTAGAATTGGGTAATTTTAAAAAATGTGGAAAATGAAAACTTGAGCACTTTTTCTGAAACGATGTCAAATCACTCAGGTTTTGGTACCAGTAAGCTTCAGAATGATATTAAAGAGAAAAAAGAATTAGGAGAGGCCAAAAAGACTACGGAACCTTTTGTTGTTATATTGCCAACTTTGAAGACAAAAACCATTTGCACGTTTCCAGGATCGTTTCAGGAGCCCATTCCCCACTCCTGACGTTTCAAACGAAAAAAAAAAAAAATTATGAAAACCAAGATATACCATCAACATAGAACTGAAACAGCTTTTTTTTCTTGTTTTTGATTGTTTATTTTTGGGAAAATGAAGTTACCTTGATTTTGTTTCTTGAATCCAATACCCATCTCTTGTTAACTTGTTCATGAATGCATTGTATAATTATATGCTGCATAGTAACCAATTTTGTTGCTATTTTATCAACAGTCACCGCTTCTATTAAGAGCGTTTTCTCCTCTGTGTCCAAGTCCTGGATTGGTCAGACAGTTACGTTAACGTGCGTATCAGAAGGTGTTCCTACACCAACCATATTCTGGTACAATCCTGAAGGAAACAAATTCAGCTCATTGCAGGCTGAAGAAAACACAGTGGATGTGACAATGAATTCTGATCAAGATTTTGGAGTTTATAACTGCACAGCTGACAATGGATTTGTTCCTGCATCTGACACACTTCGTTTACACCAAATAAGTTAGTGGTCGTTTATGTTGTTGTTTTTAATTTAAGAAGAAAATATGTTTGTTTTAAGTACGGTATTCTCGCGAGCTGTAAAGGAGAGCGCCAATAACTATGCTTCCTATTCCAAGTATCACATATTAGTTAGTACTGTAAATACAATACTTGAAATTCCTTTTATGTGAAAGCTCCCTTTTCTTAAACTGATTACTTTTCATAAACAGATTACAAAACAACTTATTAATCATTGATAAATAGTTTTTGTAAAGAATTTGAATGAAGTATTAACATCGAATTCATCTTTGCAGTCAACTAATTAGTATGAATGGCAAATACAGTAGAACCCCGATAACTCGAACTGGGTCTCAATTCCCTTGAATTTGACCCAAATTTTCAGTCATTTTTACTCGGTTAACTCGAACTCGCATAACTCGAAAACCCCTCTAACTCGAACTAAATTTAGTTTCCCTTGATCCAACTTTACCCTGATAACTCAAACTCGAACTAGATTTCGTTTCCCTTGATCAAAATTTACCCCGATAACTCAAATTTCTGGTTCTTATAACTCGCCACGGATGCCTATTGTGATATCGCATTTCAAAAGGGAACATTAATTCAGTGTATTAAATAAACTAACTTAAATACACAGTATTGCACTGTCGTAAGAATGCATATTCGTTACAGTTTCGGTAATTCGAAACCCCGCTAACTCGAACAGTTTTTCGTTTCCCTTCAGTTTTTTTTTTTTTTTTTTTTTTTTTGGACTTCGGCTGACATTTGCGTGAAAATCAATATGTGTTGAGTGATTTATTGATTGATTGATTGACTGATTGATTGATTGATTGATTGATTGATTGATTGATTGATTGATTGATTGAGTGATTTACAAAACTTCTACCCTCACTAATTATCTTTTAAAATGAAGCTTATGCAGTAGATGAAAATGTAATCATAGTAAAATTAAAATAAGGAAAGTGAGGGACCGCACAACAGAGCTCGGCTCCATACAAGTACGCCTATTGAATAAATATAATAGAGCTTATACATAGTAATAGTTTTCAACTTAATTTTAATTGTTGGTTTATTTTTGCTGTAATTTTTTTTTTTGTTTTTTTTTTGTTTTTTATAAGAGTTGAGTCTTGTTTCACCTACTTTAACAGATATAGCTCACTTATGGACGTAATGCAGTGGAGTTCCGCTCTACGGACACCACTTGTTGCGTATGTTTTTTTGTTTTTCTCGCAGAAATTCTTTTAGTATTAACTCCAGAAATCGAACCTCGGCCACATTGGTGGGAGGCGAGTGCTCTCAGCACTTCGCGCATCCCTACTCCCTAACCAACTTCAACTGCTCTATTTTCAATTGCGGTGTGTGTTTGGTTAACGCTCTATTATTGGCGGCAAAAATTGTTCTCAGCAACCATTGTTTATTATGAAAAGGATAAGCACATTCGCCACTTCCCCCAGGCACTCATCTTTGGGAAGGGTATAATTCTCAAACAATGAAGCTAACCTTAAAGGTTTTTTTGTTATTTTATATTAGAGACTCCAGGTTCCCCTATCATCACATCAACAACTGCAGACATTCAAGCCACGTCATTGACAATAAGATGGAGTCCACCAGCTGAAGATGGAGGAAGTCCAATAACAGCATACCAAGTGGGCATACTACAGGAAAGAAACGTTACTGACCCTACAGGGAGGAGCCTCGAAATTGGAGAGCTACAGAAAAATACCCACTACACTGTGATGGTTTCTGCCAGGAACTATGTGTTTAAAGGAAACGCCAGTCATAAAAATATAAAGACAAAGTTTGAAGGTAAGTATATATAACAGTAGGCCGACGTAGCTTTACACATTATCACAATCCTATAGCGTCATCCTTGGTCCAATTTTATGTCCTGTGGTCTCTTGAGTACGTTATTTCTACCCTGGTTCAGGCGTTCAGATAATGGGGAACTACGCGAGAATAATTGCGATGCGTCCGAATAATAAAGGTGAGAAAAAATATTGCGAGCGCAAAAAAAAGTATCTTTCCTTGCAAGGTTTCTTTACCTTTGTCTGTTCTAAAATCTCTCACTCTCTTTGGCTTATAATACTATTACTGCAGATCATTACTTTGGTACCTAAAAGTTTCAACTGTGAAACACAGATGACAATTTATTAAGGTTACTCGGTACCTTCAGAGGTGTCTTCAGAGGTGTCTCGCGTCCAAGCGATGTAGCACGTCCGGTTTAATGTGCACCTAGCCCCAAAATGTTTTTTTTCCCTTAAATAAATCTTTACACCTGTTCGAAACATATTGCGCTATTTAGCGCCTTTTTATAACCAAATCTTGACTTTTTATAGGCTGTAAAAGTTACGAAATCTAGCCATCATCTGTCCCATGACCGAGCTAGTAAGGGGCATGGGTCTATTCCTGAATTTACGTCACAAACTGATTTGCATTGTATTAAGTCTTTGTGAAAATGCATGTAAAGCAGTTTGTGACGTAAATTCAGGGATAGACCCATGCCCCTTACTAGCTCGGTCATGGGACAGATGATGGCTAGATTTCGTACTTTTTACAGCCTATAAAGATTTGGTTGAAAAGGGGCGCAAAAAGGCTCAATGTGTTTGGAACAGGTGCAAACATTTATTTAAGCGAAAAAAAATTTGCGGGTTAGGTGCACTTTAAACTGTAGATTCCTAAACCCTTTTATCAAATTAAAGCTTATGGAGCTGGCTATCCAACTAAACCAAAAATTTTAAAATGAAATGAATTGCCGAATTTTTAGCGCTGTTTTCTCAAATAAATTTTTTTCACTTGGAGGAGCCACTTCAAAGAGCTAAAACTCAAAAGGAATTTGTTCGTTTGCCTTCAAATTTGGACAGTAGCTAGTTTAACATATAAAGAACAAAAACGTGACTGCGAATTTTTTCTTTCAAATTTTTTTTCTCCGAGAGCGATTTTTGTACGATTACTCCACATTTTTCTCATCCTATTTCGAAAATGCTCTATAACTTTTCACTGCGATTGAATATGGCAAAACGCAGACACCTTTTTTTAGCACTTTGTGTCCGGAAACTGAGGAGCAAGTTAAATTAGCAAAAAACAAAATTCACTTTGACTTGTAGCTTTAAAAAGGTGATTCGGACGCTCGCAATGAGAGGTCGTGGAAAAATTCGACAATTTATTTTCTTTCAAAATTCTTGGTATAGTTTGATAGTCAGCTCTATAAGCTTTAATTTGATATAGGGGTTTATGTATCTACAGTTTAAACTGAACGCGCTACATCGCTTAAACGCGAGACACCTCTGAAGGTCCCGGGTAACCTTAACTAATAGCTTGGTCACTTTTCCAATACCCACTCAGATGTTCCAGAGCCTGTAGTTATCACAGCCGCTGTAAAAGATGACGAAGTGACCCTGAAATGGAATGAACCAAATAACAATGGAGCTGTCATCATGCGATATACCATCTACAAACGAATAGGAAACGATGAACAGTGGACGATGGTGGATGTTATAAACGATATTTCCAAACGTGAATTTGTTGTTAGAGTGGAGAAAGGCAAGCAGTACGAATTTGTGGTTACCGCTACAAATAAATATGGGGAAAGTTTAAAGAACAAAGATAGAATCAAGGTTGTGGTGATATTTGGAGGTAAGGTACTTCAAATGATGTAAATGTTCTCTTAGTTTTCGGTGATTTTGTAGGATGTTTGATTCGCAAATTCCAACAGACAAAGTAGACAAACGCTTGGAGTATGAATGTTGTTAAGTCTGCACTATACAAATTAAGGGAAGAACAAAAGGCAACATTGAGAAGGTCGAAGTTGCCTGGAGATTCTTGGGAAGTGGATATATGATTTAGTTTTCATGTCTGGCTCGTAAACGAAAGGAAATGCTTGATTAATTAGTTAGTGCAGTTGTCTCAAATGCAACCATGTAGTTATTTAACGCGCCGTTCATGATTACAACGTTTTTTATTCACATTGGAAAGCAAATTTTATGTTTCGCGGTTTCGTGTTGGTTTAAGGTAAGTGTTGTCTATACCTTTCAATCCTTGTTAGCGGTATCTGGATTTACTGTAAATAACAACTTATTTTTCCATTTTATTTTCATTTGATCTGTATGTCAATTGGTTAAACTAAAACCACTCATAGTTTTCCTTGTTCACAAGTTAGTGTAGAAAAGTCATGTATAAAAAGTTTCTCCTGTAAGGTATAAGGCCTTTAAGCTGTATCAGCTTTTGTCTTACTTCTAACGCGTCGCATTTTTGCGTATATTTCACAGGTACTTCTAAGCCTCCGGAAAATCAAACAGGTGAGAGGATTTGTTTCGTGTGTAAATATGCTTCAAATTTGTTGTTAATCGTGAGCTCAGAAATAAATGACTTTATTTTATGAATAAAATAAGATAAATTCAAAGAGTGACATTATGTTCATATTTCTGTTTATTTATAGGTTCTTCTGCTGATCTTCATGCTGCTTATAATTCTGTTATCATTTTATTGTTGATAATACTTATCATTCTATCCGTTGCGCTCTGGAGAATGCGACGTCCGTGCCCAAGATGCAGGCAGAATGTTATACCCATGGTAAGCTCTCGTTTAGCCTACAGTCTTGTTAGCTGGCAATAAAAATAAAACAATTATTATAATAGCTATTTAAGAGAGAATCATTTCCCAACAGTTATGCCATGAACCTTAACTACATGTAGGTAAGGAGATAGAGATTCAAGCAATGGTAAGCTCGCTGTAAATCTGCAGTCTTAATAGTTAGCGATGAAAATAAAACAATTATTATAGTAGCTATTTATAAGAGAATCATTCATTAAGGAGTCATTCCATGAACCTTATGTAAATGTAGGCAAGGGTCTTGGGATTCATGTGGACAATGGTTTTATTATGTAGCTAACTCTGCATTTCCAGAAATGCAACTGTTTCACTCTGAACCCACCCTCGCATTTCTCATCAAAAGTTGCTGATTGTAGCTCCATAATAATAAATTGGAATTATCGAACTCGCTTTTGAGTTATAAGCACTTAAAGCATTTGTTGGATACCATTATTGTTGTATCCATCGATACTCAGGATGGTCATATTGGTCCCTAAAATATTTGTGATGAAAAGTACTGGCAACTGTCGTGAGCCACCTAAAGACCCTTTCAATATTACGCTAATTCACCTGTCCTTTTCTTTAACTAACTGCAGTAAATTACCAGCCTTGTAATCCAAGTCTGTAAATGTTTTTCGACGTCGTTCACCGATACGAGCTTAAAGGACTTTATTTTAGCATACATATATGGTTTTGCTGCAGTCTTGTTTTTTCACAATGTTTGTTACTAGAATCCAATACCTGTGCAGGAAAAAGACAGTGCACAACCCTTAAGCGAGGACGGCGAGGAGCAGGCGAATGAGCCAACGAGTGATGCAACAGCAGTAGTTGGAGACTATATGCCACTTCATCCCTCGGGAAGAAGTTGGGAAATCAGTCGGGAGCAAGTAAACGTCAGCAAGGTTATTGGCAAAGGAGCATTTTCGCAGGTTGCTCAAGCAACAGTAAGAGACATGCGCAGTAGACAGGAAAATATAACAGTGGCTGTGAAAATGCTGAAAGGTGGGTTGGGTTCTTCTTGATCATCGTCACAATCTGCTCTGACCAGTTGGGCCCGAGCAACATCGCATGCTTCGAATTGAACTTTCGATTTGCGTCGCCAATATGGCCTCGTAAGTCAACGGACGTTGTAGGTACTTTTTAATCACTTTAATGCAGCTTTCTGTGCACTCTCATGCCAAAGAAACAACAGTTAGTACTAACTCAGCTATCACTTGCCTCTACTAGCGTTTGATGGACTTGCGTCGACTTGGGTGAAAACGCAGTTAATAGCAAGCCATCGTAGGGACGTCGACGTCCATTTTTATCAGATTCAGTACTGTTCAACTTAACGACATAAGTCTCGATACAACTAAAGTAGGAGCATTGTTTTTTTTTCTACAGGATAGTAAAGCTAGCGAACCCACGCGCGAGCGTCCGCGTTGTCTGCTCGCGTTAGTTTCCCGAAGAAAAATAAGGGACTTCTGCTAGTCTACGATACAGTATTCTTGGTCGAGTTCTTGTTTTGTCAAAACAATGTTTTGCCAATAATGAAGAGATTAGGTGTGAACAATTTCCCAGCACAATAATCTTGGTAACGTTTTAACTTTTGCTTCTCTGCAGAAAATGCTCCTGACTCAGACAGAAAGGACTTACTCTCAGAACTTGAGTTGATGAAAAAAATGAAACCTCATCCCCACGTGATCAAGCTTGTAGGATGCGTCACAAAGAATGGTAATAGAATACGGCTTCTGCATCCATAGGGAGACTTACTTGCCTTCTGTACACATACTAAAAATTTTGTTAGTAGAAAGGAACAACGCGCATATTTTTAAAGGCTACCTTTCTAGCTCGATTGCACAGGAGCATGTCCACGTGTTTCCCATTTACTAACAAATAATAACAATAATAATAATAACAATAATAATAATAATAAAAATAATAATAATAATAATAATAATAATAATAATAATAATAATAGTAGGTTAAAAGTAGCTATTAAAACTTATTTACAATTCTTTTCGATAAAAAAGACTATTTTTAAGCACATTTTTTTTGAAGAAAAGGGGAAAAAAATCTCATCGAATTACAACAATATTATTATTATTCATTGATTTTTACCTAAAATAAAAGCCATCAAACTATATCATAAAAAAAAAAGAAACAAGAAAAAGTATGTATAAAAATTATAGGACCTAGAACAACAATAATAATAATAATAATAATAATAATAATAATAATAATAATAATAATAATATTAACAATAATAAAGACTTTTTTAACCGCATTTCCACAAAGTGGCTCTTCATCTCTTCAAAGTGGCTCTTCCATCCATCATGTAGTTTGTTTTCTATAGATCCCTTGTTAGTCCTTATTGAGTATGTCCCGTTTGGTGACCTGCTGGGGTACTTGAGAAAGAGTCGAGGGCTGAACGACATGTACTTTAGGAACCCGGATGTAAAGCCGAAGACCAATCTGACCGCCGAACAGTTGATGAAGTTCGCTTGGCAGGTTGCTGATGGAATGTGTTACTTGTCTTCGAAAAAGGTTTGTTTGAATTATGGTCTGCGCTCAGCAACTACATAGTATGAGACGTATAGTTCCCTATCGCGCATGCGAGATATACGTCATGGTATAGTCACCTCCTGTCTTTCATTTTAAAGGCCGACAAAAACAGCAAGCTTGTTTAAGCATCGAAGGCCTTGATTAACTTTTAGCGCTCCACTACAGCTTTTGTCATTGAAATAGGCGAGTTGTTGGATAAGGTGCTTGTAATCGTCTGCAAACAAACCGTCGGTTGACGCAAAAACGTGCCAAGCCACAAAATCTCCCGCCATTTTGTGCGCACGCGTGTTCAAGCCAGCTAAGAGAAAAAGAAAATGATACCCTGATGAAAATTATTAACGCAAATTGTAAAAATTTTTCACCTACACTGTACGAAAATAAATCTTTTTATTTAGATCATCCATCGCGACCTAGCCGCGAGAAATGTTCTTGTTGGCGAAGGAGAGAAGTGTAAAGTGACAGATTTTGGGATGGCAAGGAATGTACAACAGGATGATATTTATACCAGAAAAAGTCGGGTAAGGGTTGAAAATATAAATAATGTTAAAGGGGTTTTACTGTTAATGATTTTTCTCACAAACCTTAAGTTTTGGTTCTCAAATACAAAGTACCATTTTTATTGTGAATGTTGCCTCACCACAGGTATCCTTATATTTCTTTTCATAGGGTCGACTTCCTGTGAAGTGGACAGCTTATGAGGCCTTGTTATATGGAGTATACACCACACAAAGTGACGTGTAAGTATTCATTTGAAACTGAACAGCATTGGTTTCTTGATAATATGTTCAGCTGTATGTTAAAGTAGGCCTTCATCCCCACAACTTTCTCCACCCAAAGTCAAGTGTTTAGTCCTTCCTTCCTTCCTTTTCCTTCCTTCCTTCCTTGCCTTCATCGCTCCTATAACCATCCTGTTTTGTTTTCTTGGTTCCTTCTTCAGTCCTCCATGATTTATTTGTTTACTGGTTCCTTTTGCAGGTGGAGTTACGGTATTCTTCTTTATGAAATTCTCACTATTGGTAAGTTTTATCTCACTCTCGAGTTAAATACTCATATGGAGGAAATACTCCCACCAAGGGATAGAGAAAGACGTTGGCACAGCGATCATTGTCCTTAATTAGCAATTACACTGGCACATATTAAATAACGACATAAGGCAAAATACAGTGAGTAATATTTTATCTTATTCCAGGCGGATCTCCATACCCGAACATAAATGCTCGAGATATTGCCGGGAAAATCCAAGAAGGATACAGAATGCCAAAACCAAGACATGTGGATAGCAAACTGTAAGTAGCTTTTGTTCCAAAATGTCAAGGGGAAAAAAAAACTTTACTTAAACAGACAGCCATGGAAGTTCTAGCCTGCGAACAGCAGACGTATTTCCGGTCGGAGGTACGACCGGAAATACGTCTGCTGTTCGCAGGCTATGGAAGTTCTTGATTTTAGCGATTTTAAATACAGGATATAGATGGTTGTCATCGTATGATCGTCGACCCTCCTTGCTGAGGTCTACTTTTCTGTGGCTACTGTTGTTTTCAAATTGTGATATTGCTATTGTTTTTTTCTCATCGTTCGTAATTTTCATGCTCTCACCGTATTTCCAGCCAGTGTGAGAGATTCAGATAAAATATTCTCAAACTTATGCAAGAGCTCTCTTGTCTAGTGCCTTCAACTGCTAGGCCATAGACGGTTGAAAGATAACCGGTAACACTAATTGGATTCCTCGGACTCTGTACAGTTGCCCCTCAAGTCTCACCAGAGACCCGTAGGCCACTTTGGAAGTTTGCATCCTCCAGCTTATTGCTTATGCTACACTGTGAAGATGGGTTTTGAACTTTTGTAGCTTTATTGAATAACAATCTGAAACCTCAATTATTGCTGTGCAAAGACACATGTACCTTGACAATTCCAAAGCTCTCTAAACGGCAATGATCGGATTCGTTGACTTAGAATGCTATATTTGAGTTGCTCTTAATTACTATTTTTGTTATTTTGATGGTTTAGGTTCGAGATCATGCTAAAGTGCTGGGAAGAAAACCCAAATGATCGAAGTACTTTTGATGAACTTAGGAAGACTATGAAAAACTTTTGGAAAAAGCACAAGGTAAGGGGATACTGTTTCTTACAATAACTGTCCAAATTCCCGTGCGCTGATTGGCTGGTAGTTATTGTCTATAAGAGTACAGACAATAAAAATGACGTCAGATGTAACGCGCGCCTTCTCAACGAAAAGAATTTGCCAATTCCGCTCGTACTTTTTCCATGTTATTGTAAAAAACAAATGGACGGCAGTTTTGCAGGGTCTTTACTCCTATAGACCATAAAATGACGCCATAAAATGTCCAAAACTTGGCAGTGAAACCACTTGCCTGCGGCTCGTGGTTCCACTTGAGTTTTGAACATTTTTTGACGTCATTTTATGGTTTATAAGAGTATAGACAATAGAAAACTGCCGTCGATTTGTTAAATAGATACTAAAAAAAAATAGCGATCGAATTAATTAAAAATGGTGTTGGAACGGCGAAGTTGTATAGGTTATTACAGTCCATAGGACGGAACCTTATTAAAACTACATTAAATTTATTATCTATCACCAGCCCTTTTCGGGAAATATGTCCAACTTCGGCTTAACTTTGAATGCAAACCGGAAGTATGATTTTCTTAATGATTTTAACGTGGGCCCAAAAACGAAACTTTTCTGCATTAGGCGGCGTTTTCTTAGTTTTTCAGATGTTAATCAATTGAATAGAGATGTCTTTTCAATCAGGAAACTGCAGAATGAAACCATAAAAACAACTGCGATGTATCAGTACTTTTGTTATGCTCACTGCGTGAGTACACATTTAGAACGTTTCTGACACCTACCTATGCCTCGCAGCTTCTAATAAAACTTTAAATTAGTTAATTAGTGCACTGTCAGCTCTCTTTAAAAGAAAAAGAAAAAAAAGAAAGAAAGAAAAAATTCAAGACATCTTTCCAACGTTGCGGCAAGTTCAGAAAATCGAACTCTTAGCAATTTTTCAAGGCAGATTTTTACGAAGTTTAGGACCTGAAGATTAAGATCAATTTGCGTGCATGATACGTAGGTTTTATTGCCCGTAATGATTACATCGATTGTATCCACTAAAAACAAAAAACTTTGTTGTCGGAATTCGCCTATTCCTTAAGGATGGATTTTGGATTTGTAAATATCCAGATATATAGACTAACCCAATCTCAAGTAACGACCATATCTTGAATGGAAACTTACTTTCGTAGGATATAGTTTACAGTCATCTCCTCAGTAAAGCCTACATCAAGCTCCTGCGTTCTTTAACGAAATTCCCCCCCCCCCCCCCCCCTTTTTTGGTTCTGTCTTGGTTTTTGTTTTTATTTATTTATTTTTTTTTTTAGTTCTCTTTTTCTTGAGTATTGGAGATTCTGGAAGCTGGGGAAAATGAGGTGAATTCTTAGAAATAATTATACTAATATTGGGACTATTTATTTTTTTCCGTTTAGACGTACGTCAATCTGAGTGACTACGACAACACACTGTACGAGAACCTTGGTGACCTGACAGCTGAGTAGCGCTAATGGTAGAGATGTCCATATGACAACAATGACAACAACAACAACAATATGTATCTCGTTGATTGTAGTTTTTCCTTCAGAAAAAATCATGTAGTGTTTACTGCTGGCGATAATTCAACGACAAAATAGTTGAGAATAGTGTTGACGCCCAGATAAAAAGTAAATTTTAATATGCAAATTTCTAACTTTCCTTCAACTCTCAAGTCTCGTCAGATCAAAAATGCATTTTCAAATATGGACAGTTACAGTATTAACTTAACTCTTTCCTGACCAAGGGAAATGTCGAATTTTTCTACATCGTTAACTATGAACTGGGAGACCACATGTGATATACCATTTAAAAGGTATTTTCTGAGGTGTGCTATAAATCACACCAACAGAGATGGAGGAGGTCACATATTAGAGTGAGAAAAAACCAAAACGAAAGAAGAAAAACATTGAAAATTTTCCTATTTGTTGTATATACTGTCCTATTCGTTGTATATACTGGGTATCCCCCTAAACTATAGCTTAATGTACAGCTCTCATTGCATTGCTTGTTCTAAGATATCAACTGGGCCCTTAACATACAAAGGAAAAAAATCCAAAAGTTTGAGGGGTGGTAAATCAAGTCTCATATACGAGGGGGGCATTATTTTATGCCTTCAATTTGTAGATCTTTCCAAGATCTTTTGGTTGTGCAAATTTCACACAAATTGACCAAATACTGAGCTCATAATTGCGTCTTGTGCCATATGGCACTCTTGGGCGGGAAAGGGTTAAGATAAGATGAACACTGTTTACTTAACATAATAGTTTTATTATACTGTCAATTATCAATTACAGAGAATCTTAAGTTAGCCAAATACTTCTCGGTGTTTGTTAATCAGATTACATATTCTCCCTCGCCTCGTGGTTGATATATAACTTAAAGTCTGAATAGTGTTATGCTCAGGAACAGCGTCACGTCCTCAGCTTAAATGAATTATATAGCGTGGTTATTAAATAAAGGAAAAACCCAATGAATGAACATCATAACCGTCTTTATATATCACGAAGCTCATTTCCCAGATTGGATAGCATCCACTTCATTTCATCTTGCTATCATAGATTTGCACTGAAAGGATTGATTTTTGTTTACTATTGTTCTGATTTTCTGTCAGTGGTTTGAACCCAGGAGTCATGTAATAAGTACCTATATAATGATCATCCGGGTGAGTGTAGTCCTGAGAGGGACTGTTTGAGGTGACAGTGACTGACGCTTCTACAACCTGAGCGGAAGTCATCTTCAGAGTCAAATAAATTGTGGAATGTCAGTACTGGTGGCAAAAATGTATAAATGTATAAGTGATACGGTTTAAACGACTAATTTTACCTACAATAGACCAAGAACTTGTGACTTACAAAGGACGGATCGAAACGCAGCAATAATCACTTTTCATAGTCCTCACAGCCATTAACATCACGGATATATTTACGACCAATAACACCTCGATTTCGTTGACCAATCAGGTCAATAACGAGAGACATTTATACCATCTACTCACGTCAACGTTCCGCAATTTATTCGACTCTAATGACGAATTTCGCTGAGGTTGTAGAAATGCCAGTCAATGTCTCCTCAAACACTCCTTCTTATGACTACACTGACCTCTAAGGGAAAAGAGGTATTTTTCTATTTCCAGAAAATCCGCGTCATTGCTGTTGAAAGGGCAACAAAAATTTTGATTCAATGTTTAAAAGCCATCTTGCAGAGGGGGCAGTGAAACAGTAGTGCCAAAAGTGAGCCGTTTCAGTAAAAGTTAATTGACAACCGTGACCATTCAATTCGCTGCACAAAACCCAAATGGCGTTCAGTTATGATTCGATTTAACGTCCTACTTCCACTTATTGGCCCCCTTCTATTCAGCGCTCCGCCATTAGGGTCCCTTGATTAATTCCATCCAGGAAAGAGCGTTCCTATTATATCCGAGGACAAAAAAGACTGATCCGGACTTCCTTCAATTAGAGGTGAATTATGTATTTTATTCTATTCTATTGTATTTTATTATTAGACATAAACTGATATTGACTTGATGTTAAACGACAAAGAAACTTGTATCACTACTATTCGCAATACGATATTTATATAGAAAAACATAGCCTCAAAGGTCTTCAAGCTACGTAGTGTGGTGGCGATATTTTGCCTCCCACCACCCTCCGCTGGAACTATAAACTGGACTAATGCATTTGTGTTTGTTGGAAGACAAAAAATAGCAGCCAGGCAATCTTTCATCTAAAGGCCCAACGCTACCAAACGTTATGAGAAAAAAGACTTTGAACGCGTAAGGCAAACGCAGTATGCGCTGCAAGAAGCATCGATTAGGCTGCGTAATTGTTCCTTTATTTTTCCCAAAAGGACTGCCCAGTATTAAATACCGTAGATTTCCTTTCGCTTTTCGCCTCAACTGGTAAGCTTGTATTTGAAAATAAATGATGATCCACCACTGTACAATTAACCGGCAAACGTATCTGTTAATGTTGCGTCGTCCATAGAGATGAGTTGAGAAATGTAATTAATTTGTCAGGTCAAAACAAAGGGAAAACGGGGCTAAATATTCCTAAGCGGCAAAATGCCTGTGCGGAATTTTATTTTTTATATTGTACATTACACGACCCCAGAAGCATTCTGCTTTCAATTTTAGCGTGTACAAATAAAGGACATGTGATGATGATGATGATGATGATGATGATGATGATGAAAAATGTGACAGTAAAGTCTGACATCGTGAATATATTATTGAGCAGAAACACACATGTTCCGCCATTTTGTTTTAAGATCAATTTGCAAAAGACGCGTAGCATTACGTAGAAATCGGCCCAGCTGTCCACGTGGGTAAAATTGAGGATATATGATTGGCTATCACTTAACCCTCTTGGGACACTGGATCTCGCGGGAGATCTAAAAATAGCTTAAGAGGGATCTGACGATGGGGATAGGGCCTATATGGGGGATTACCTCTCTTACCTTCATCCTCTCTCGGTTACCATACATGATAAAGTCTTTTTTTTTCAGACATGTAGGGCAAAAATTAATAAGGCCATAACTTATTTTCTTACATTATCTGGCCAACTCGCAAAGCTGTTTCTGGGGGACTCTAGGAGAAGTGTAGATAAGTAATAAGCAACGAAACGTAGAAATATATTCTTTAAAGAAACAAGGTCAGTTCATACAACTCCTCACAACAACGCTAATGCTCTCTTGTAATACACACTACCCTTTTTTGCACTTGTTTAGGAAAAGTCCATATAATATGAAAAGGGAGGAGGAGGCGGGGGGATGAGCGGGGCGGGGCGGAGGCATGAATATGAAGCATCATTTACCTGTAAAGATTCAAGGCCCTCCTTAACGTTTTCATTAAAATTTCAAAGACCCTCAAATCAACATGACTAAAATTTCATAGCAGCCGTATGGTAGTTAATATTCATCCTTATCGGCATAATGGCCTTTATATCTGACAGCCATGTAGATATTCAAATTATATCAAATTATATGAGCACCTTAAACTGACTGAATTAAGCAACCGAGATCAACATCCAAGGCTTACTAGCTACTATTAAAAAGAAGCCTAGGCCACTGAAGTTATCGCTTGAAGAGTTACTGGCAGCTCTTCTGCCAGATCTGGTAACCATTGGTATAATCTCGGTATCAGAAAGCTGTTTTTTATCTCTTGAATCGTCTCCATGTTACAGAATAATTCGGGTAACCTCAACACTCATCATTATTTGCAACCCGAGTGGCTTTATCGATAATGCTGCTAATATGATAGTCTGCTGTAATTTTCTTCCCTTTATCAACCTTTCTAGCAACAGATATTTATCCAGCACGTTCTTTTACTATGAATGATTGTAGAGTTGTCAATTTGTCTAATACTGGCTTCTGCTTTGAGCTCCTTGAGGTGTTTTACATCCAAAATCGACTTGTATTTTTCCTCTACACACAAATCATTGGACAGTTCTGTTAACTTGTGGCTTTAAAAAGCTTTCTGATGTTTACCTTGGGCGAAAATCATCTACTTCTCTAAATTTTCCATTTCTAGTTGCTGCCCTGTCAAAGACGTTCATGTAGGACCTCCCTCCCCCACCCCCTTTACCTAATCATTTTTCCAGAGCCACCAACACACACACACCCAAAATTTCAGACATCCCCCCGCAGCATCTCGCTGTATGCTTGAGTGCTTGAGGGGTATATGACATAAACAATATATATTTTAAGGGGTTAATCGAAATCTACCAGCCAAATCAGAAATCATTGTTATTGTTATGCTTATTTCCTTTGAAACCGGTACGAAGAATGGCGTAAACAACGCTAAATTAAGACGCACAGACAGCGTTTTTTTTGTACGAACTACGATCTAAAAAGTCCGCCGTTTTTATTTGCGAAATTTTGCCGCTTACCTGGTTACCTGGCCCTACCAGTTGCTGAAATTTGCTCGGTGAAATGCAACAGCAGAACTTTCGTCTTCGCATGATCGAAGAACGTCAAATTCTATCGAAGAGTTAATTGAACACAGTTGAACTCCAAAAAAGTCGAAAGCTTCCGAATAGCTTGCCCAGACCCTTCTTGCTGGGCTGTTATTTTACGAAACAGTAATTCGACCCCGGTATGAGCCCCTACTGCAAACTCCAACTGTAAAACTGCAAATCGAAAACGATGACGGCCCTTAAGCGGCCTGTGATGTCAGTCTTAGCAACCAGAGATCAGGAATATTAACACAAGCGGGAATTTCCGGCTCGTAAAGGAAGCTTAAGAAAGTAAACAGCGTGATAAGGATGTCGCCGCGTGTACACCGTTAAACCATTTGTTAACTCACTTACTAAGTAACATACAAATTCTGATTGATTGGCTATGACTTATTCAAGAGAGCAAACTCCATGATCAGGCCACCGTGACTTTATCGTCAAACATCAACCTATCGCTGACATAAGGTCACCTCCAGTCACTTGATGTGACGACTAAATCAATTGTCTTTTCATTGTCTCGGCGATACGCGTGATTCCGATTGACACTGGTTAGTTGTGTAACACTGGCCGTCTTGCCTTGTTAAATATTTTGGAAGCATCTTGGACATTTTGAGCCCAATAATCACCGTGATCCGAGGCCTGAACGCGGTAAGTTCCCGGTAACAAAGATATTTCAGAGTCCTAATTTGAAACTTCCGTGTTAACTTACTTCATCTTCCTTTTCAGCTCATCGAGTCACTACGTTTTCGCTTTCGAACGGAATTATTTCTCCTTTTAAAAGATGTCCCTTCCTTGCCTGTTACTTGTCTTTATTCACATATTTGAAACTTCAGGTACGTTTATCCAACTATTTAAAACTGAAAAGTAGTCGACTGATAGGAACGTAGATGCATCAGCGTCATCGTTCCACCAGGAAACAAAGAATAGATAGGCTGCTGCAAAATTCGATGGCTTTACTCTTTGAGAAGGCCCTGTCAATTCTTCTGTCCTGTGAATATAAGTAGCTGCTTTAAAGTAGGACTCCTACCCGATATTATCGAAATAATACAATTACTTCTCCGCTATTACGAACTCCGCACGAACTAGTAATAGTTATCGTTACAGCGTGACACGGTAAATGTGTAAAAAGAATGCAAAGCAATGAAGAGAAACAACAATGAACATATATGATAATAGCAAGCAAGCAAAACAACTGATGTGCGGAAGTTTGTAATTGTCGACCAAACTGTGGAGTCTCGACGATAATCGTGATCACGCGCGCTCCCACATATATCATCATCACATTTTCCACTGGCGTTACCTTCTCCAGCGTCTTGATTCGTGTTATTGAGAAGTTAATGAACTATTGCGTCATGCCTGTCCTTACTTAAAGCGATGTTGCCGTAGGACTAAACTTTTACCGTGGAATGAAAATGATTTTGCCATAAGAAATGTTTTGCAGTTGGTAAAAACTGTTGTAGTTTCTGTACCCACGGGGAAAGCAAAAGTGTAACATATGAAAAGATTGAGTAATCATTGGTTCTCTTGTTGATAAATTTTAATTTCTCTTTCAGAATTCTCTAGTGTACAAGTACTATCATTTACCTGTCTTGTTTTTGGTCTAACAGGCTTAAATTTCATATCACCCTATAATGGACGAACAATTACGGGGGTAATTGGATCATCTTTTCACTTTAAATGGAATTTTACTACTGCTGGTCTTAGAAGAATAGAATGGGGACTGAGGAGAACTGGTCAAAACACATTTGAAACCAATGGAATACTAGTAACCGTTAATGTGCTTGGTAATGTCCAGTTAACCAGTCAGTCTGAATATGCTACACGAGTGAATGGCACTATTGATGTATCCTCTGGCCAGGCCACTTTTATTTTGGCTAACTTGAAAAGGGCAGATGAAAGATTCTATGGCGCTAGGATAATCCCTATTTCTGGAGAAGATTTGCCAGTATTTGACTCAGTTCAGATGGTGCTTAAAGGTGGGTGTGAAACTTAGTAGTGGGGAGTTTTTAGGCTGAGTCAGTGAACTCTTGGATCATCGTTTTAGATCATTTCAGTACTGCCAAGATCTCTTCCAGTAAAATCTAGAAAAGGTGTCTAAAAGCCGATGTGCAATACCATTTCCAATGCGAATCGTTTTCCCATCGACGAGATGACACGTGGTAAATCTAAATAAAGTCATTTAGTTTAATTTGTTAGCTTGCGCATCGGTAAGTGGAAGTGCCAGCATTTTAGTTATCTATAAGAAGGGTGAAGACTAAGGCAAGTTTAATGCACAAAAGTGTTATTTGTATTTACCCTTTTAGGTACTTCTTTTTGCAATATTGTAGGCATAATTGTCCATTCCGCCGGTGTGGCCTAGACAAGTATGATTTTGATGATCATTTGATAAATTACAAACTTGTAATACAAATTTTTCGTAACAGGTCAAAATGATAAAAGATGCATTAAACAAAAATATTGAATACCTAATAAACTATAAATAATAAAATACAACTGAAGTGAGAGGATAAAAAAAAAATTAGCAAAGCCTAAATAAATGGCAGGCTACCTTGAAAAGTACGTTATGTAACTATAAACTAAAAGATGTGTTAATATGTGTCAATAGCATTATATATATCTTTTAATTTAGATCTCTCAGTCTAAGTTTGCTTTATGCAGTTTGTAAGCCGGAGTAAATTTCGTTGTCACGAAGTGATGACTTGGTCTTCTTAACTGCAGGAGCACTAAGTCACAGATTGTGCTTCAAGTGGTAATAAATGATTATGCGAAAGCGAATTTGTTCAATTGTACAATCCTTCATATCCTTGTATATGCAGAGCCATCCAGTGTCACTCGCCTACTTAGCTTGTATAGCCGATTATGTGAGAGTGAAATTGTTTGTGAATGAATTCTTTTTTGGTTTCGATCAGTAAAAAGTATCTGAGGTAATTACTTTAAGCTAGAATATCATGAGGGGTTGAAACGGGTAGGTTCAGTGCTATATAACAAACGTACAGATATTCAGTTTTCCATATTTGGTATCCTAGTGGATTTGTAGAGAAACAAAACAATCAATCACTGTTTAACACCGGTCGTGCTTTGTAAGCATCTTGCGCATTTTGAATGGCCTCCGAACAAGAGAAACTCTCGGTAACAAACTGAGACATTTCAGGCTAATGATACAAGCATAACCGGCTTATTTGAAATTAAATTAACATGTTAACGGCCTTGATCTTCCTATACAGTACGGTCTGTACGTTTTCGCTTTCAGGCGTTTTTTTGTGTCCTTTTAGAAGATGTCGCTGCCTTGCCTGTTACCTGTCTTTATTCACATCTTTGAAACAACAGGTACGTTTATCCAGCTATCTAAGTTGGCGACGAAAAAGAACGTGTTACATGCAAAATGCGTCAGTGTCGCATTGTCATTGTTCCAGCTTGGAATAAACTGTTGCATAACGATATGTCCCGTAAGGAATTTTTTTTTCCGGATTTTCACTTCAAGAAGGCCGAATTCTTATGTCCTGTGAATAAAAGTAACCAACTAGCGGCATCCTTGGCCTTTTTCAACGCACTCCTGATTGACCAATTCAAATATCGCATTTACCATCACAAATTTACTGTCACGTCCCAGCAAAAATCATTATTAGTTAGTGCGGAGTTCTTCATCGGCGACAACATCGGGTATCATCATGCTGATCACGCTCACCACATATCATCACTACATAATTCACTGGCGCCATCTTCTCCAGCGTTTTCGTTCGTATCATTGACAAGTTAATTAATTAACTCTTGCGTTATACCTGTTCTCACTCCAACCGATGTTGCCTTCAGACATAATTATTTTGCGTGGAAAAAATTACTTTGTTGAATGGAAATGATTTTCTCGTGATTAATGCAACCACGAGGACAGCAAATGGAGTAACATATACAGTGATAGGAATTTTTAAATTTTCTTCTTGTAGTTTTCTCTAGTGCACGACCGCGCTATTAATCACTTGTCTTTTCACCCTAACCCTCCCAACAGGTTTCAATTTCATATCACCCTATGGCGGACAGAAAGTTACAGGGGTAGTTGGATCCTCTTTTCACTTTAAATGGAGCTTTACTGTTGGTCTTAGGAGAATACAATGGGGACTGAAGAAAGATGGCCAAAACACATTTCAAAACAATGGAATACTAGTAACCATTGACGCACTTGGTAATGTTCAGTTAACCAGTCGGTCTGAATATGCTACACGTGTGAATGGCACTATTGATGTATCCTCTGGCCAGGCCACTTTTATTTTGGCTAGCCTCAAAACAGCAGATAAGAGATTTTATGGCGCTAACATAGTCCCTGCGTCTTCACAAAATGCGGAAAAATTTGACTCAGTTCAGTTGGTGCTTGAAGGTGGGTATGAATCTTAATAGTGCAGAGTTTATAGGCTGACTCAGTCAACTCTTGATTTCAATAATATCGATCTCTTCCGATAAAGGCTAGTGAAGATGCTTTTCCCGTGAGTTGATTTCCTCAAAAGTGACACGTGACAATTCCAGATGAATTCAATAAGTTAATTTGTTAATTGATAAAAGAAGGTGGCAAGTAAAACGCACAAAAGAGTTGTTCCAGTTTCGTGTTTTTAATTGTTAACAAAAAATGGCTCTCTTGTTTGGCTTCTGTTATGGTGAAGCTGTTCTCTGCTATGAACCTAGACGGGTTTTAACGTTCATTCCCTGCCGGATGGGCTTGCCTAATGTTACAGAGGTTTTAAAATTATGAGTGATTTCCTGTACTACACTTCTATACAACAACTATGTTAACCAGTAAGTAGAAGAATGAACTGTTTTATTTTAGTTACATGTACTTACTTATTTATTTATTTATTTATTTATTTATTTATTTATTTATCATTGTTAAATTATTAAAGTTTGCAACAGGATGTTATCTAATGATAAATTTTCCAACCTAACATTATTGAAACCTCAGAATTATTAGAGAATAACAGAATTATAGTAACTCGTCATAGTATGACGTTGAAGTCGATGATCATTATGATTATCGTTTAAAAAACTATAAACTTGAAATACACAATATTCGTAACAAATAAAAATAATAAAAGGTGCATTAAACAAAAATATTGAATACCTTATAAACTATAAATAATATAATACAACAAAATGACGGAATAAAATAAATTATAGCCAAGGCCAAATGAATGTGAAAGCAAGATATAACGACTATTGGAAAATATGTTTAGCTGGCGAGGACTCAAACCTCGGTCTCCTACATTCAAGGCAGACGTGATTATCGCTACACTACAGGCGAACCCACGGTAAAAACAGACGAAATAGCGCATCTTATTCTTATTACATCACTAAAATCACGGGGTCGCTCACTCAACACGGATACTCTGATTTCACTTAGGGTCGACTTACAGCGACTTGAATATTCGAATATTAATATATATGCACGAGACAAAGACAGCATGTGAACCATATTTTCGCATAGTATTGATTGGTTGATTGATTGATTGATTGATTGATTGATTGATTGATTGATTGATTGAATTGTTCTCCGCTAGTACTAACGACGCACATGATGTATCAGAGAATTAACTCTGCAATGTATGTTAAAGTGCTGAAGTGAAGCCATGAATTTCGTGCTGATTCTTGGTTACCTTTAGTAACGAAATGTTTTGTTTCCATCCAATTTTCAGAGGGACCCAAGATAACTCTCCCAGCTGTTGCAAGTATAAGTTACAATGAAGGAAGTCCTGCTAGTATCAGATGTGAAGCGACAGGAACACCAGTGCCAGATGTGAGGTGGATCCATAATGGACAAGTGAAGAGTTCTGGGTCAAGTTCAGCTCGGCTCACTTTTAATAAAATCAGCAGGGTAGATGCAGGAATGTACACTTGCAAAGCGAACAACTCTGTGGCAAGCGAAGACAAACAACTGAATCTTTCTGTTAACTGTAAGTAGACAGCAACTGCATCCGCTGTAATCTAAAACAGGCCTTTGTAATCATGTTAGAATAGATATACGAGCATAAATCTTTAATGGGAGATGTGAAAAATGACGAACCCTTTAAACAAGAATTAGAATTGGGTAATTTTAGAAAATGTGGCATATAAAAACTTCAGCACTTTTACTGAAACGATGTCAAATCACTCAGGTTTTGGCCCCACTAAGCTTCAGAATGATATTGAAGAGAAAAAAGAATTAGGAGAGGCCAAAAAGACTAGGAACCTTTTGTTGTTATATTGCTAACTATGAAGACAAAAACCATTTGCACGTTTCCAGGATCGTTTCAGGAGCCCATTCCTCACTCCTGATGTTTCAAACAAAAACAAAAAAATCTAGAACTGACACAGCTTTTTTTTCTTGTTTTTGATTGTTTATTTTTGGGAAAATGAAGTTACCTTGATTTTGTTTGTTGAATCCAATACCCACCTCTTGTTAACTTGTTCATGGTTGTATTGTATGATTATATGTTGCATAGTAACCAATTTCGTTGCTATTTTATCATCAGACACCGCTTCTATTAAGAGCGTTTCCTCCTCTGTGTCCAATTCCTGGATTGGTCAGACAGTAATGTTAACGTGCGTATCAGAAGGTGTTCCTACACCAACCTTGTCCTGGTACAATCCTGAAGGAAACAAATTCAGCTCATTGCAGGCTAAAGAAAACACAGTGGATGTGACAATGAATTCTGATAAAGATTTTGGAGTTTATAACCGCACAGCTGACAATGGATTTGTTCCTGCATCTGACACACTTCGTTTACACCAAATAAGTTAGTGGTCATTTATGTTGTTGTTTTTAATTTAAGAAGAAAATATGTTTGTTTTAAGTACGATATTCTCGCGAGCTGTAAAGGAGAGCGCCAATAACTATGTTTCCTATTCCAAGTATCACATACTAGTTAGTATTGTAAATACTTGAAATTCCTTTTATGTGAAAGCTCACTTTTCTTAAACAGATTACTTTTCATAAACAGATTACAAAACAACTTATTAATCATTGATAAATAGTTTTTGTAAAGAATTGAATGAAGTATTAACATCGAATTCAGCTTCACAGTCAACTAATTAGTATGAAATTGTAAATGGTTTGAACCCAGGAGTCATGTCATAAGTACGTAATTTATGATCACCCGGGTGAGTGTAGTCCTGAGAAGGACTGTTTGTGGTGACTTTGACTGACGTTTCGACAACCTGAGCGGAAGTCATCTTCAGAGTCAAGTGAATTGTGGAACGTCAGTAGGTGGTATATACGTGTCTGGTTGTTAACCTGATTGGTCAACGAAGTCCAGATGTTGTTGGTCGTTTGTCAGTAAGCCGTGATGTTATTGGCTGTGAAGACTGTAAAAAGTGATTGGTGCGTTTCGATCCGTCTTTTGTTAGGCAAAAAGTCCGTGGGTCTATTGTTAGTAAAATGTCTATTGTTTGTCTGTTTCGTTGTTGTTGTCAATAAGTCGTTTGTATGGTGCAGGTAGTTGTAGGCAACGGTTGAGTGGCGTTTGTTCTAAGTTAGTAAACCAGCTTTCCAGAGTGAGTCGTTGATAGTAATTTGTACAGTAGGTAATGCACTTGGCAGAGTCCCAGTCGATTCTGTGGTTCGTTTTTAAATGGTGCTCAGCAATGTGATTGTTGATATCACCATTTCTAGTTGCTCGTTTGTGTTCAGTCAGTCGTACGTTTAAATTTCTGCCGGTCTCACCAATATAAGTGGCCTGGCAGTCGCAGCATTTGATCTTGTAAACTGCTCCCTGTCTGCGGTTCGGTTCGTCTTTGTCCTTAACCTTCGTCAGCAGTTGTCGTAAAGTGGTTATAGGTTTGTGAGCTACACGGATATTGCAGGGTTGTAGAATCCGTGTGATAGTGACTCCTGGGTTCAAACCATTTACAATTTTACGTTCCTTTGGACGACAGAGCGAACGACTTGCTAACAACTACATCAGTTATGCAAGCAACGTCAGACGTATACGACAACAACTCTGGTTTAACCACCGCTGCAAAGATCTTGGCCTTGTTCCGGCCGGACTTAGACTTAAGTCTCCGTTGAACACCAAAGAGGCCATTCAGATCGTCAAAGCCACCTGTAGACGATTGATCCGAGCGCGGATTAACGACTGTCACAGAAGACTGAACTTCTACAACAACAAATTACAACAACGACTTGACAAACTTAAACAACTCATACCGACAAACTTACTTGACACTGTACTGGCTATTGCCGACAAACGAGCTGACAAAACCGAAGAACAACACCGCAACCAAAGTCAACAGAAACTTACACGACTACAACGTACTAAAGACAAAAAACGACACAAGACAGACGACAACTGGGTCAGGAATATTTCTTCCCGTCCTTTAGACAAGACTGAAACCCAGGTACTCTCCTACGGACTGAAACACTCAGTGACGCCTAAACACATACCGACTGAGGCTATTGTATCTAGTGTTGAGACGGTTCTGTCTCGCCAGGGAGAACTATCAGAATCGGCCAAGGATAACATCAGAAGTAGAATTGCTTCTACTATACAATCATCCTCCCTAACTGACAGTAACTTGACTAAAGACGAACGACAAGCACTGAAACGACTGAAAACTGACGAAAACATCGTCATACTCCCCGCTGACAAAGGACGAGTGACTGTTGTTATGGACAAGACAGACTACTACGACAAAATGGACACTCTAGTTAACGACAAACAGACATACCAAGAACTGAAACGATACCCGACGCCATCACTTCAACGTAAACTTAACAGTAAACTACTTGACCTTAAGAAAACTGACGTTATTGACATACAACGTTACAACAGACTGAGGTGCCGCGTACCGCAACCACCTAAACTCTACGGACTACCAAAACTAAACAAACCTAACATACCCATGCGACCCATAGTCTCGTTCTGCGGGTCCCCGACTTACGAACTATCCAAATACTTGACTACTATACTGAAACCGTTGACAAACGAATCCCGACACAAACTGCAGTCTACGGAGACCTTTATTGACGCTATCAAGACAGTACAAATACCTGACGACTACAAACTTGTGTCTTTTGATGTGAAATCACTGTTCACCAGTATTCCACTTCAACTGGCTCTAGACTGTACTGCTACCGCCATCGAGAACTCCACGACAAAACTGCCACTGCCTACAGATGACTTAATGGACTTACTGAACCTCTGCTTAACGTCCACGTACTTTCAGTACAACGGAAAGCACTACAAACAGTTACACGGAAAAGCTATGGGCTCACCAGTTTCTGTTGTTGTAGCAGAAATTGTCATGCAGAACATTGAGGAACAAGCCCTAGCAACCTACAAATCCGTTCTACCGCTCTGGTTACGGTACGTAGACGACACCTTTACAGCAGTACACAAAGACGAAATCGACGATTTTCACGAACACCTTAACAGACAGAACGCTGACATACAGTTTACTAAGGAGATCGAAGAAAATGGTAAAATACCTTTTCTAGACTGCTTAGTTACCCGTAACAACAACGACAACAAACTAAATACTACGGTTTACAGGAAACCAACACATACTGACAGACTACTGGACCAGTCATCCTACAACCCTACTTCTCACAAAGCAACGACTATACAGACCTTAACAAGCGAGCACAACTGGTTTGTGACTCAGCTGACAGACTCGCAGACGAAAACAACTACTTAGACAACGTTTTCAACAAGAACAACTACAACAAGGACTTGGTTAGACGTAACGCTTACAGGAACACTGAACCTAACGTCACAAACAACGACGCGACTCCCGTAACCACTGTAACTATACCTTACGTAAGGGGCACTTCTGATACTATCGCACGGATTCTACAACCCTACAATATCCGTGTAGCTCACAAACCTATAACCACTTTACGACAACTACTGACGAAGTTAAAGGACAAAGACGAACCGAACCGCAGACAGGGAGCAGTTTACAAGATCAAATGCTGCGACTGCCAGGCCACTTATATTGGTGAGACCGGCAGAAATTTAAACGTACGACTGACTGAACACAAACGAGCAACTAGAAATGGTGATATCAACAATCACATTGCTGAGCACCATTTAAAAACGAACCACAGAATCGACTGGGACTCTGCCAAGTGCATTACCTACTGTACAAATTACTATCAACGACTCACTCTGGAAAGCTGGTTTACTAACTTAGAACAAACGCCACTCAACCGTTGCCTACAACTACCTGCACCATACAAACGACTTATTGACAACAACAACGAAACAGACAAACAATAGACATTTTACTAACAATAGACCCACGGACTTTTTGCCTAACAAAAGACGGATCGAAACGCACCAATCACTTTTTACAGTCTTCACAGCCAATAACATCACGGCTTACTGACAAACGACCAACAACATCTGGACTTCGTTGACCAATCAGGTTAACAACCAGACACGTATATACCACCTACTGACGTTCCACAATTCACTTGACTCTGAAGATGACTTCCGCTCGGGTTGTCGAAACGTCAGTCAAAGTAACCACAAACGGTCCTTCTCAGGACTACACTCACCCGGATGATCATAATTTACGTACATGTACTTATAATTAGTATGAATGGCAAATACAGTAGAACCCCAATAACTCAATTCCCTTGCATTTGACCCAACTCTTCAGTAATTTTTATTCGGTTAACTCGAACTCGCATAACTCTAAAACCCCGCTAACTTGAACTAAATTTCGTTTCTCTTGATCAAAATTTACCCCGATGACTCGAATTTCTGGTTCTTATAACTCGCCAGGGATGCCTATTGTGATATCGCATTAGTTTTTCTTATCGTGTGATCGAATTCAAGACTGGACGACGCAAAAGGGAACCTAAATTCAGTTTAATATTTAAACTAAGTTAAATATACAGTATTGCATCGTCGTAAGAATGCATATTCGTTACAGTTTCGATAATTTGAAACCCCGCTAACTCGAATTGTTTTTCGTTTCCCTTCAGTTTTTTTTTTTTTAACTTCGGCTGACATTTGCGTGAAAATCAATATGTGTTGAGTGATTTACTGATTGATTGATTGATTGATTGATTGATTGATTGATTGATTGATTGATTGATTTACAAAACTTCTACCCTCACTAATTATCTTTTAAAATGAAGCTAATGCAGGAGATGAAAATGTAATCATAGTAAAATTAAAATAAGGAAAGTGAGGGACTGCACAACAGAGCTCGGCCCCATACAAGCACGCCTATTAAAAATAAATTTAATAGAGCTTATACATAGTAATAGTTTTCAACTCTATTTTTTTTTTTGTTGGTTTATTTTTGTTGTAATTTTTTTTTTTTTTTTTTGGTTTTTATAAGAGTTGAGTCTTGTTTCACCTTCTTTAACAGATATAGCTCACTTATGGACGTAATGCAGTGGAGTTCCGCTCTACGGACACCACTTGTTGCGTATGGTTTTTTGTTTTTCTCGCAGATTTTCTTTTAGCGTTAATTCCAGAAATCGAGCCTCGGCCACATTGATGGGAGGCGAGTGCTCTCGGCACTTCGCGCATCCCTACTCCCTAACCAACTTCAACTGCTCTGTTTTTAATTACGGTGTGTGTTTGGCTATCTTTGGGATGGGTATAATTCTCAAACAATGAAGCTAACAATAAAGGTTTCTTTTTTTATTATTTTATATTAGAGACTCCAGGTTCCCCTATCATCACATCAACAACTGCAGACATTCAAGCCACGTCATTGACAATAAGATGGAGCCCACCAGCTGAAGATGGAGGAAGTCCAATAACAGCATACCAAGTAGGCATACTACAGGAAAGAAACGTTACTGACCCTACAGGGAGGAGCCTCGAAATTGGAGAGCTACAGAAAAATACCCATTACACTGTAATGCTTTCTGCCAGGAATTATGTGTTTAAAGGAAATGCTACACATAAAAATATAAAGACAAAGTTTGAAGGTAATTATATATAACAGTAGCCCGACGTAGCTTTACACATTATCACAATCCTATAGTGTCATCATTGATCCAATCTTATGTCCTGTGGTCTCTTGAGTACGTTATTTCTACCCTGGTTCAGGCGTTCAGATAATGGGGAACTACGCGAGAATAATTGCGATGCATCCGAAAAATAAAGGCGAGAAAAAAATATTGCGAGCGCAAAAAAGGGTGTCGTTCCTTGCAAGGTTTCTTTACCTTTGTCTGTTCTAAAATCTCTCACTCTCTTTGGCTTATAATACTATTACTGCAGGTCATTACTGTGGTAACTAAAAGTTTCAACTGTGAAATACAGATGACAATTTATTAACTAATAGCTTGGTCACTTTTCCAATACCCACTCAGATGCTCCAGAGCCTGTAGTTATCACAGCCGATGTTGAAGATGACGAAGTGACCCTGAAATGGAATGAACCAAATAACAATGGAGCTGTCATCATGCGATATACCATCTACAAACGAATAGGGAACGATGAACAGTGGACGATGGTGGATGTTATAAATGATATTTCCAAACGTGAATTTGTTGTTAGAGTGGAGAAAGGCAAGCAGTACGAATTTGTGGTTACCGCTACAAATCAATATGGAGAAAGTCTAAAGAACAAAGATAGAATCAAGGTTGTGGTGATATTTGGAGGTAAGGTACTTCAAATGATGTGAATGTTCTCTTAGTTTTCGGTGATTTTGTAGGATATTTGATTCGCAAATTCCAACAGACAAAGTAGACAAACGCTTGGAGTGTGAATGTTGTTACGTCTGCGCCATACAAATCAATGAAAGAACAAAAGGCAACATTGAGAAGGTCGAAGTTACTTGGAGATTCTTGGGAAGTGGATATATGATTTAGTTTTCATGTCTGGCTCGTAAACGAAAAGAAATGCTTGATTAACTAGTTAGTGCAGTTGTTTCAAATGCAGCCATGTAGTTATTTAACGCGCCGTTCATAATCACAACGTTTTTTATTCACATTGGAAAGTAAATTTTATGTTTCGCGGTTTCGTGTTGGTTTAAGGTAAGTGTTGTCTATACCTTTCAATCCTTGTTAGCGGTATCTGGATTTACTTTAAATAACAACTTATTTTTCCATTTTATTTTCATTTGATCTGTATGTCAATTGGCTAAACTAAAACCACTCCTAATCTTCCTTGTTCACAAGTTAGTGTAGAAAAGTCATGTATAAAAAGTTTCTCCTGTAAGGTATAAGGCCTTTAAACTGTATCAGCTTTTGTCTTACTTCTAACGCGTCGCATTTTTGCGTATATTTCACAGGTACTTCTAAGCCTCCGGAAAATCAAACAGGTGAGAGGATTTGTTTCCTGTGTAAATATGCTTCTAATTTGTTGTTAATCGTGAGCTCAGAAATAAATGACTTTATTTTATGAATAAAATAAGATAAATTCAAAGAGTGAAATTATGTTCATATTTCTGTTTATTTATAGGTTCTTGTGCTTATCTTCATGCTGCTTATAATTCTGTTATCATTTTATTGCTGATAATAATTATCATTCTATCCGTTGCGCTCTGGAGAATGCGACGTCCGTGCCCAAGATGCAGGCAGAATGTTATACCCATGGTAAGCTCTCGTTTAGCCTACAGTCTTGTTAGTTAGCAATGAAAATAAAACAATTATTATAATAGCTATTTAAGCGAGAATCATTTCCCAACAGTTATGCCATGAACCTTAACTACATGTAGGTAAGGAGATAGAGATTCAAGCAATGGTAAGCTCGCTGTAAATCTGCAGTCTTATAGTTAGCGATGAAAATAAAACAATTATTATAGTAGCTATTTATAAGAGAATCATTCATTAAGGAGTCATTCCATGAACCTTATGTAGATGTAGGCAAGGGTCTTGAGATTCATGTGGACAATGGTTTTATTATGTAGCTAACTCTGCATTTCCAGAAATGCAAGTGTTTCACTCTGAACACACCCTCGCATTTCTTATCAAAAGTTGCTGATTGTAGCTCCATAATAATAAATTGGAGTTATCGAACTTGCTTTTGAGTTGTAAGCACTAAAAGCATTTGTTGGATACCATTATTGTTGTATCCATCGATACTGAGGATGGTAGTATTGATCCCTAAAATATTTGTGATGGAAAGTACTGGCAACTGTCGTGAGCCACCTAAAGACCCTTTCAATATTCACGCTAATTCACCTGCCCTTTTCTTTAACGAACTGCAGTAAATTACCAACCTTGTAATCTAAGTCTGTAAATGTTTTTCGACGTCGTTCAACGATACGAGCTTAAAGCACTTTATTTCAGCATACATATATGGTTTTGCTGCAGTCTTGTTTTTTCACAATGTTTGTTACTAGAATCCAATACCTGTGCAGGAAAAAGACAGTGCACAACCCTTAAGCGAGGACGGCGAGGAGCAGGCGAATGAGCCAACGAGTGATGCAACAGCAGTAGTTGGAGACTATATGCCACTTCATCCCTCAGGAAGAAGTTGGGAAATCAGTCGGGACCAAGTAAACATCAGCAAGGTTATTGGCAAAGGAGCATTTTCGCAGGTTGCTCAAGCAACAGTAAGAGACATGCACGGTAGACAGGAAAATATAACAGTTGCTGTGAAAATGCTGAAAGGTGGGTTGGGTTCTTCTTGATCATCAGCCCAGTTGGGCCCGAGCAACATCGCATGCTTCGAATTAAACTTTCGATTTGCGTCGCCAATATGGCCTCGTAAGTCAACGGACGTTGTAGGTACTTTTTAATCACTTTAATGCAGCTTTCTGTGCACTCCCATGCCAAAGAAACAACAGTTAGTACCAACTCAGCTATCACTTGCCTCTACTAGCGTTCGATGGACTTGCGTCGACTTGGGTGAAAACGCAGTTAATAGCAAGCCATCGTAGGGACCTCGACGTCCATTTTCATCAGATTCAGTACTGTTCAACTTAACGACATAAGTCTCGATACAACTAAAGTAGGAGCATTGTTTATTTTTCTACAGGATAGTAAAGCTAGCGAACCCACGCGCGAGCGTCCGCGTTGTCGGCTCGCGTTACTATCCCGAAGAAAAATAAGGGACTTCTGCTAGTCTACGATACAGTATTCTTGGTCGAGTTCTTGTTTTGTTAAAACAATGTTTTGCCAATAATGAAGAGATTAGGTGTGAACAATTTCCCAGCACAATAATCTTGGTAACGTTTTAACTTTTGCTTCTCTGCAGAAAATGCTCCTGACTCAGACAGAAAGGACTTACTCTCAGAACTTGAGTTGATGAAAAAAATGAAACCTCATCCCCACGTCATCAAGCTGATAGGATGTGTCATAAAGAATGGTAATAGAATACGGATTCTGTCCTCATACTAAAATATTTGTTAGTAGAAAGGAACAACGCGCACATTTTTAATGTCTACCTTTCTAGCTCGATTGCACAGGAGCATGTCCAAGTGTTTCCCATTTACTAACAAATAATAACAATAAAAATAATAATAATAATAATAATAATAATAATAATTAATAATGAAAATTCTTTATTAAAATATTCCACACAAATTGCTATTTACAAGTTATAAGTATATAAGAAAAGGGGTATCAAAAACCTATTCACATTTCTTTTCGATTAATAATAATAATAATAATAATAATAATAATAATAATAATAATAACAATAATAAAGACTCTTTTAACAGCATTTCCACAAAGTGGCTCTTCCATCCATCATGTAGTATGTTTTCTATAGATCCCTTGTTAGTCCTTATTGAGTATGTCCCGTTTGGTGACCTGCTGGGATACTTGAGAAAAAGTCGAGGGCTGAACGACATGTACTTTAAGAACCCGGATGTAAAGCCGAAGACCAATCTGACCGCCGAACAGTTGATGAAGTTCGCTTGGCAGGTTGCTGATGGAATGTGTTACTTGTCTTCGAAAAAGGTTTGTTTGAATTATGGTCTGCGCCTAGCAACTACATAGTATGTGACGTATAGTTCCCTGTTGCGCATGCGAGATATACGTTATGGTATCGTCACCTCCTGTCTTTCATTTTAAAGGCCAACAAAAACAGCAAGTTTGTTTAAGCATCGAAGGCCTTGATTAACTTTTAGCGCTCCACTACAGCTTTTGTCATTGAAATAGGCGAGTTGTTGGATAAGGTGCTTGTAATCGTCTGCAAACAAACCGTCGGTTGACGCAAAAACGTGCCAAGCGACAAAATCTCCCGCCATTTTGTGCGCACGCGTGTTCAAGCCAGCTAAGAGAAAAAGAAAATGATACCCCGATGAAAATTATTAACGCAAATTGTAAAAATTTTTCGCCTAAACTGTACGTAAATAAATCTTTTTATTTAGATCATCCATCGCGACCTAGCCGCGAGAAATGTTCTTGTTGGCGAAGGAGAGAAGTGCAAAGTGACAGATTTTGGGATGGCAAGGAATGTACAACAGGATGATATTTATACCAGGAAAAGTCGGGTAAGGGTTGAAAATATAAATAATGTTAAAGGGGTTTTACTGTTAATGATTTTTCTCATAAACCTTGAATTTTGGTTCTCAAATACAAAGTACCACTTTTATTGTGAATGTTGCCTCACCACAGGTATCCTTATATTTCTTTTCATAGGGCCGACTTCCTGTGAAGTGGACAGCTTATGAGGCCTTGTTGTATGGAGTATACACCACACAAAGTGACGTGTCAGTATTCATTTGAAACTGAACAGCATTGGTTTTTTGATAAGATGTTCAGCTGTATGTTAAAGTAGGCCTTCATCCCCACAACTTTCTCCACCCAAAGTCAAGTGTTTAGTCCTTCCTTCCTTCCTTTTCCTTCCTTCCTTCCTTGCCTTCATTGCTCCTACAACCATCCTGTTTTGTTCTCTTTGTTCCTTCTTCAGTCCTCCATTATTTATTTGTTTACTGGTTCCTTTTTCAGGTGGAGTTACGGTATTCTTCTTTATGAAATTCTCACGATTGGTAAGTTTTGTCTCACTCTCGAGTTAAATACTCATATGGAGGAAATACTCCCACCAAGAAATAGAGAAAGACGTTGGCACAGCGATCATTGTCCTTAATTAGCAATTACACTGGCACATATTAAATAACGACATAAGGCAAAATACAGTGAGTAATTTTTATCTTATTCCAGGCGGATCTCCATACCCGAACATAAATGCTCGAGATATTGCCGGGAAAATCCAAGAAGGATACAGAATGCCAAAACCAAGACATGTGGATAGCAAACTGTAAGTAGCTTTTGTTCCAAAATGTCAAGGGGAAAAAACAACTTTACTTGAACAGACAGCGATGGAAGTTCTAGCCTGCGAACAGCAGACGTATTTCCGGTCGGAGGTACGACCGGAAATACGTCTGCTGTTCGCAGGCTATGGAAGTTCTTGATTTTAGTGATTTTAAATGTAGGATATAGACGGTTTTCATCATATGATCGTCGACCGTCCTTGCTGAAGTCTACTTTTCTGTGGCTACTGTTGTTTTCAAATTGTGATATTGCTATCTACCATGTGATCATATTCATTACTGGGCGTTGCTTAGTTTGTCCCACTAAATTGACATATTCATTAACAAAGTATTGGAATTGTTTTTTTCTCATCTTTTGTAATTTTCATGCTCTCACCGTATTTCCAGCCAGTGTGAGAGATTCAGATAAAATATTCTCAAACTGATGCAAGAGCTCTCTTGTCTAGTGCCTTCAACTGCTAGGCCATAGACGGTTGAAAGATAACCGGTAACACTAATTTGATTTCTCTGTACAGTTGCCCCTCAAGTCTCACCAGAGACCCGTAGGCCACTTTGGAAGTTTGCATCCTCCAGCTTATTGCTTATGCTACACTGTGAAGATGGGTTTTGAATTTTTGTAGCTTTATTGAATAACAATCTGAAACCTCCATTATTGCTGTACAAAGACACATGTACATTGACAATTCCAAAGCTCTCTAAACGGCAATGATCGGATTCGTTGACTTAGAATGCTATATTTGAGTTGCTCTTAATTACTATTTTTGTTATTTTGCTGGTTTAGGTTCGAGATCATGCTAAAGTGCTGGGAAGAAAACCCAATTGATCGAAGTACTTTTGATGAACTTAGGAAGACCATGAAAAATTTTTGGAAAAAGCACAAGGTAAGGGGATACTGTTTCTCGCAATAGCTGTCCAAATTCCCGCGCTCTGATTGGCTGGTAGTTATTGTCTATAAGAGTACAGACAATAATAATGACGTCAGATGTAACGCGCGCGCTTTCTCAACGAAAAAAAATTGCAAATTCCGCTCGTACGTTTTCCATGTTATTGTAAAAAACAAATCGACGGCAGTTTTGTATGGTCTTTACTCCTATAAACCATAAAATGACGCCATAAAATGTCCAAAACTTGGCAGTGAAACCACTTGCCTGCGGCTTGCAGCTCTACTTGAGTTTTGAACATTTTTTGACGTCATTTTATGGTCTATAAGAGTATAGACAATAGAAAACTGCCGTCGATTTGTTAAATAGATACTAAAAAAAAAATAGCGATCGAATTAATTAAAAATGGTGTTGGAACGGCGAAGTTGTATAAGTTATTACAGTCCATAGGACGGAATCTTGTTAAAACTGCATTAAATTTATTATCTATCACCGGCCCTTTTCGGGAAATATGTCCAGCTTCCGCTTAACTTTAAATGCAAACCGGAAGTATGATTTTCTTAATGATTATAACGTGGGCTCTAAAACGAAACTTTCCTGCATTAGGCGGCGTTTTCTTAGTTTTTGTGATCTTAATCAATTGAATAGAGATGTCTTTTCAATCAGGAAACTGCAGAATGAAACCATAAAAACAACCGCGATGTATCAGTACTTTTGTTATGCTCACTGCGTGAGTACACATTCAGAACGTTTCTGACACCTACCTATGCCTCGCAGCTTCTAATGAAACTTCAAATTAGTGCATTAGTGCACTGTCAGCTCTCTTTAAAAGAAACAGAAAAAAAAGAAAGAAAGAAAAAATTCAAGACATCTTTCCAACCTTGCGGCAAATTCAGAAAATAGAACTCTTAGCAATTTTTCGAGGCAGATTTTTACGAAGTTGAGGACCTGAAGATTAAGATCAATTTGCGTGCATGATACGTAGGTTTTATTGCCCTTTATGATTACATTAAGTGTATCAACTAAAAACAAAAAACTTTGTTGTCGGAATTCGCCTATTCCTTAAGGATGGATTTTGGATTTGTAAATATCCAGATATATAGACTAACCCAATCTCAAGTAACGACCACATCTTGAATGGAAACTTACTTTTGTAGGATATAGTTTACAGTCATTTCCTCAGTAAAGCCTATATCAAGCTCCTGCGTTCTTTAACGAAATCCCCCCCCCCCCCTTTTTTTTTGGTTTTGTTTTGGTTTTTGTTTTTATTATTTTTTTTTTATTCTCTTTTTCTTGAGTATTGGAGATTCTGGAAGCTGGGGAAAATGAGGTGAATTCTTAGAAATAATTATACTAATATTGGGACTATTTATTTTTTTTTCCGTTTTAGACGTACGTCAATCTGAGTGACTATGACAACACACTGTACGAGAACCTTGGTGACCTGACAGCTGAGTAGCGCTAATGGTAGAGATGTCTATGTAACAACAATGACAACAACAACAACAATACGTATCTCGTTGATTGTAGTTTTTCCTTCAGAAAAAATCATGTAGTGTTTACTGCTGCCGATAATTCAACGACAAAATAGTTTAGAATAGTGTTGCCGCCCAGATAAAAAGTAAATTTTAATGTGCAAATTTATAACTTTCCTTCAACTCTCAAGTTTTGTCAGATCAAAAATGCATTTTCAAATATGGACAGTTACAGTATTAACTTAACTCTTTCCTGACCAAGGGAAATGTCGAATTTTCCTACATCGTTAACTATGAACTGGGAGACCACATGTGATATACCATTTAAAAGGTATTGTCTGGGGTGTGCTATAAATCACACCAACAGAGATGGTGGAGGTCACATATTAGAGTGAGAAAAGTTCAAAGCGAAAGAAGAAAAACATTGAAAATTTTCCTATTCGTTGTATATACTGTCCTATTCGTTGTATATACTGGGTATCCCCCTAAACTATAGCTTAATGTACAGCTCTTAGTGCATTGCTTGTTCTAAGATATCAACTTGGCCCTTAACATACAAAGGAAAAAAAATCCAAAAGTTTGAGGGGTGGTAAATCAAGTCTCATATACGAGGGGGGCATTATTTTATACCTTCAATTTGTAGATCTTCCTAAGATCTTTTGGTTGTGCAAATTTCACACAAATTGACCAAATACTGAGCTCATAATTGCGTCTTGTGCCATATGGCACTCTTGGGCGGGAAAGGGTTAAGATAAGATGTACACTGTTTACTTAACATAATAGTTTTATTATACTGTCAATTATCAATTACAGAGAATCTTAAGTTAGCCAAATACTTCTCGTGGTTGTTAATCAGATTAAATATTCTCCCTTGCCTCGTGGTTGATATATAACTTAAAGTCTGAATAGTGTTATGCTCAGGAAGAGAGTCACGTCCTCAGCTTAAATGAATTATATAGCGTGGTTATTAAATAAAGGAAACACCCAATAAATGAACATCATAACCGTCTTTATATATCACGAAGCTCATTTCCCAGATTGGATAGCATCCACTTCATTTTATCTTGCTAGCATAGATTTGCACTGAAAGGATTGAATTTTGTTTACTATTGTTCTGATTTTCTGTCAGTGGTTTGAACCCAGGAGTCATGTAATAAGTACCTATATAATGATCATCCGGGTGAGTGTAGTCCAGAGAAGGACTGTTCGAGGTGGCAGTGACTGACGCTTCTACAACCTATATAAAGTTCTTATCTTATCTTATCTTATCTTATCTTATCTTATCTTATCTTATCTTATCTTATCTTATCTTATCTTATCTTATCTTATCTTATCTTATCTTATCTTATCTTATCTTATCTTATCTTATCGTGTCTTATCTTATCGTATCTTATCTTACAGTGATTTTTGCATCTGCAAGTGATATCGATGCGATTCTAGGCAATCTTTCCCAGGACCTGGATAATCTTTCTACCTCGTTTCGTGAAAATGAACTTATCTTTTATCTGAAGAAGGGAAAAACTGAGGTGATGCAGTTTGGTACCAGTAAACGGTTGAGTCTGTTTCATGACCGTCAAGTCAACCTCTCGGTCAATGGTTCTCCCATTAACACCACTACATGCGATAAGTACTTCGGCGTGCATCTGGACCCGACACTTAACTTCGAAACGCATTTTCACAAAATTTACAAGAAGGCAGCAGGAAGAGTGAACCTTTTACGGCGCATCCGTTCTAACATTGATACTTTTAGTGCCCAACGAATTTACCAGTCGATGATCATGCCAATATTTACGTATCGCGGCTGTAATAGTCTTGGTTGGTCGGAATCCCGTAAACGCATGATCCGCTCCATTGAAAAACGAAGCCTCGAAATCATTTCCCCGAAATGCAGTCCGCAGAACTGTGATCTTCGGTTTTTAACAATTGACAATTAGGCTCTCTTGATTAATTGCGCTGCAAGAAGCTTGCATTTAGGCTGCGTAATTGTTCCTTTATTTTTCCCAAAAGGACTGCCCAGTTTTAAATACCGTAGATTTCCTTTCGCTTTTCGCCTCAACTGAAAAGCTTGTGTTTGAAAATAAATGATGATCCACCGCTGTACAATTAACCGGCAAACCTATCTGTGAATGTTGCGACGTCCATAGAGATGAGTTGAGAAATGTAATTAATTTGTCAGGTCAAAACAAAGGGAAGACGGAGCTCCATATTCCTAAGGGGCAAAATGCCTGTGCGGAATTTTATTTTTTCTTTTGTACATTACACGACCCCAGAAGCATTCTGCTTTCAATTTTAGCGTGTATAAATAAATGACATGATGATGATGATGATGATGATGATGATGCTGAGGAACGTGACAGCAAAGATAGTCTGACATCGTGAATATATTATCGAACAGAAACATGCATGTTCCGCCATTTTGTTTTAAGATCAATTCGCAAAAGACGCGTAGCATTAAGTGGGAATCGGCCCAGCTGTCCATGTGGGTAAAATTGAGAATATATGATTGGCATCACTTAACCCTCTTGGGACACTGGATCTCGCGGGAGATCTAAAAATAATTTAAGAGGGATCACGATGGGGATAGGGCCTATATGGGGGATTACCACTCTTACCTTCATCCTCTCTTGTTACCATATATGATAGTCTTTTTTTTTTTTCAGACATGTAGGGAAAAAATTAATAAGGCCATAACTTATTTCCTTACATTATCTGGCCAACTCGCAAAGCTGTTTCTGGGGGACTCTAGGAGAAGTGTAGATAAGTAGTAAGCAACGAAACGTAGAAAGATATTCTTTAGAGAAACAAAGTCAGTTTATACAACTCCTCACAACAACGCTAATGCTCTCTTGTAATACACACTACCCCTTTTTACACTTCGTTAGGAAAAGTCCATGTAATATGAAAAGGGAGGAGGAGGCGGGGAGAAAGCATCATTTACCTGTAAAGATTCAAGGCCCTCCTTAACGTTTTCATTAAAATTTGAAAGACCCTCAAATCAACATGACTAAAATTTCATAGCAGCCGTATGGTAGTTAATATTCACCCTCATCGGCCTTACGGCCTTTATATCTGACAGCCATGTACATATTCAAATTATATCAAATTATATGAGTACCTTGAACTGACTGAATTCAGCAACCGAGATCAACATCCAAGGCTTACTAGCTACTAAAACAAGCCTAGGCCACTGAAGTTATCGCTTTAAGAGAAACTGGCAGCTCTTCTGCCAGATCTGGTGACCATTGTTATAATCTCGGTATCAGAAAGCTGTTTTTCATCTCTTGAATCGTCTCCATGTTCAGGAATAATTCGGGTAACCTCTACACTCATCATTATTTGCAACCCGAGTGGCTTTATCGATAATGCTGCTAATATGATAGTCAGCTGTAATTTTCTTCCCTTTATCATCCTTTCTAGCAACAGATATTTATCCAGTACGTTCAATTATTATGAATGATTGTAGAGTTGTCAATTTGTCTAATACTGGCTTCTGCTTAAGATGCACAGACAGCGTTTTCTTTGTACGAACTACTTACCTGGCCCTACCAGTTGCTGAAATTTGCTCGGTGATATGCAACAGCAGAACTTTCGTCTTCCATTCGCATGATCGAAAAACGTTAAATTCTATCAAAGAGTTAATTGAACACAGTTGAACTCCAAAAAAAGTCGAAAGCTTCCAAATCGCTTGTCCAAACCCTTCTTGCTGCGCCGTTATTATACGAAACAGTAATTCGACCCCTGTATGAGCCCCTACCACAAACTCCAACAGTAAAACTGCAAATCAAAAACGATTACGGCCCTTAAGCGGCTTGTGATGTCAGCCTTAACAACCAGAATTCAGGAATATTAACACAACCGGTAATTTCCGGCTCGTGATGGAAGCTTAAGAATAGTAACCAGCGTGATAAGGAGCCGCGGCGTGTACACTCTGTTAAACCGTTTGTTAACTCACTTACTAAGTAACATACAAATTCTGATTGATTGGCTATGACTTATTCAAGAGAGCAAACTCCATGATCAGGCCACCGTGACTTTATCGTCAAACATCAACTTATCGCTGACATAAGGTCACCTCCAGTCACTTGTGTGATAAGATGAGTAAATCAATTGTCTTTTCATTGTCTCGGCGATACGCGTGATTCCGATTGTTATGGTTAGTTGTGTAACACTGGCCATCTTGCCTTGTTAAATATTTTGGAAGCATCCTGGACATTTTGAGCCCAATAATCACCGTGATCCGAGGCCTGAACGCGGTAAGTTCCCGGTAACAAAGACATTCATAGACCTAATTTGAAACTTCCGTGTTAACCTACTTCATCTTCCTTTTTAGTTCATTGATTCGTTACGTTTTCGCTTTCGAACGAAATTCTTTGTCCTTTTAAAAGATGTCCCTACCTTGCCTTTTACTGTTAATGCCCTAAAATCAACACACGGGGGGTGGAGTTAGACATGTCCCAACTATTGCCCGAAAAAACCTGCGCAGCTGAGGTCAAACGGTACAAAAGAACCCAAAGTAGAAAGGAGAAACGAAGAAAAAGAAAAACGTTTAACTTGCCTGAAAAAATAATTCTTCTACAGTACCGGAAATCTGTGTTCGGATGTTAACACGATGGGAATGAAGGCGAGTGGTGTTATTAGATATGTCCTCATTTCATTGGCTTAAGTTCTATGATTGACAACGCTCCTTGCCCCATGCAACGGCACACCTAAATACTTAACTATCACGGGCCTCGAAATAAAATCACATTATGCTTATGTCATAATGTTGGCCTATAGGCTGCTGCGAAATTTGATGGCTTTACTCTTCGAAAAGGCCCTGTCAATTCTTCTGTCCTGTGAATAAAAGTAGCTACTTTAAAGGAAATTATTGGCCTTATGTAAAGGACTCCTACCCGATATTATCCTTCAGCAGACCAACGGACTGTGGCTGTCACACCTGTGTAGCACATCCAAGGTGGCAGCGGACGATAGCCAAATACAATGTGCTGCGTGTCTGGACGCTATGTATGCTCTTGGACGCCCGGCGTACAAAATCGAGAAGTATATTGGCTTTAGCACATTTAATTTAATGAATTCATCACTTGCCGTCAATTCGTCAATTCCTCGCATCGTCAATTCGTCACATTGTTCAGATATATCAGTTTATACCAGGTAAGGTCGGTTAAGATCATTGGTAAGATCATCGCTTCAGGCCTTAAAAATTATGCTCTAAGCGCACTCTCTGAAACGAAAGCTAACAATTTCCTCAATAACTAAAGAGCATAGAAAGGAAAATTTTTATTTAAGAGAAAAATATTTACGGCTTCAACTCCGTAGTCAGCTAGCCAGCATAAAATTCAGTTATCGGAATTAGTCCATTACGTTACAAGAGGTTCAGTTAAATGATGCCTTCCATTTCCTGTAATTAACAAACACAACAACCTGTGACCTTCCGCCATGTTGGATTTGCCATTTCTTGTTCCTAGTACTCCTCGGTTCTCCTTCTGGATTTTAGGATTTAGGAGCAACCCATCCGTGTTATTTTCTCTGTAAAGATATTCTCTGACTTGTTATTTAAATGATTGGTAAGATGAATTTAACAAACTGGACACGAGTTTCTGTGGTCGGCTGCTGTATTCTTCTTACACTGTCGCTACTTCCGCAAGCAGGTATGTTTTCCTTGTATAGATTACCAAAATTGTTAATGCATGTGTTATCGGGATCATTTTGTTGCTAGCGTTGGTTCAGACGTTGAAGATTGTGTTGAAATGTTTTGACTACAGTTTAATCAAAGTGTTTACAATGAAGCGAGTCAATTCGATTGGGCTAAAGAACCACCGTTGCAAGCCTCTTGGTCTCGTGAAGTTTGCTCGCCGCTGGCCGAAGCAAGTGACGCCTATAAATCATTGAGTCGGGCTCAGCGTAGAAGCCAGAATGCAACATTTGAAATTGCTTATGGATTAGACGCAAAGACTGAATTGCCCTTAATGCCTCTGTTGATTCAATCCCATTAAATTCAATATTGATGTTTTGAATTTAAAGCTGGTGGTCGTACCGCAACGCCGGGCGTAACGCCATGTT